>NC_090024.1:8589228-8889228 GCF_037176765.1 Anolis sagrei | reverse complement strand
CCCTGAAGGTTATTCCAAGCCCAGCTTTGACTTCACAAATAAATAGATAAAGCCTTCCAACAAACATGATTCAGCACCAGGCTGTGATTGCTAAAGTCCTCCTTTGCCCAGCCATTCTGAAAATGCTCTTTCTTGAAAAAAAGGATGTGGGACGATAAAGACCCCGGAGTCTTGTTGTTATTATTGCCTTTGGCAAAGCCCCAGGCTTTTCCTCTCTCTCCAAGATGTAAGAGGGGCTGCGGCAGGAGCCAAATATAAGGCAAAAGCAGATAGAGATTTCAGGTTTTAAATGGCCATGACTTTATTAACTGGCAAAGAAAGCCGGCAGAATGCAGACACTGGCGCAGAGGAGTCCAAAACTCTGCAGTTCTGTTGGTTGGAATATCATTCTGAGGTCTAATTTTTTTGCTGTTTAATGTATTGTTGAATGTATTCTCGATGGCCCTACTGGTTTATGATGGGGATTTAATCTGCACAGTCATTTTGGCGACATATATGTGTGAGTTCCCCTATGGAAGAAGCTGGACATTTTTGCCCAGTAGCTTCACTCAATACGGGTTGTGGTGGTTTCATTACATATAGATGTGTATGGATATATCTAGATGACGTAGCTATATTGTGAATTAGCTGTACCCGTCACGCATTGCTGTCGCCAACCTTCCCTCCCTCTTTCTCTTTTTTCTTTCCCTTCCTTCCTTCCTTCCTTCCTTCCTTCCTTCCTTCATTCATTCATTCATTCATTCCTTAACTTCCTTCCTTCCTTCCTTCCTTCCTTCCTTCCTTCATTCATTCATTCATTCATTCATTCCTTAACTTACTTACTTCCTTCCTTCCTTCCTTCCTTCCTTCCTTCCTTCCTTCCTTCCTTCCTTTCTCTCCTTCCTTCCTTCTCTTCCTCTTCCATTCCTTCTGCCCCTTTTCTTTCATTTCCTCTTTCTCCCCTTTCTATGCCATATAATTTCCATGTAGATCTTGGGCAGAGTTTCCATGATCATCCCAGGCAAAACAAACAAACAAACAAACAAAACCACAACATAATTTCACCTTAAAGAATAAGGGGACACGTGGCTCGAGAGCAGTACATGTGAAAAAGATCTTGGGGTCCTCGTGGACAACAAGTTAAACATGAGCCAACAATGTGATGCAGCGGCAAAAAAAGCCAATGGGATTTTGATCTGCATCAATAGGAGTGTAGTCTCTATATCTAGGGAAGTCATGCTCCCCATGCTCTATTCTGCCTTGGTCAGACCACACCTGGAATACTGTGTCCAATTCTGGGCACCACAACTGAAGAGAGATATTGACAAGCTGGAAGGTGTCGAGAGGAGGGCAACTAAAATGATCAAGGGTCTGGAGAACAAACCCTATGAGGAGCGGCTTAATGAGCTGGGCATGTTTAGCCTGTAGAAGAGAAGGCTGAGGGGAGACATGATAGCCATGTATAAATATGTGATAGGGAGGAGGGAGCAAGCTTGTTTTCTGCTTCCCTGGAGACTAGGACGCGGAACAATGGCTTCAAACTACAAGAAAGGAGATTCCATCTGAACATGAGGAAGAACTTCCTGACTGTGAGAGCCGTTCAGCAGTGGAACTCTCTGCCCCGGAGTGTGGTGGAGGCTCCTTCTTTGGAAGCTTTTAAACAGAGACTGCATGGCTATCTGTTGGGGGTGCTTTGAATGCAATTTTCCTGCTTCTTGGCAGAATGGGGTTGGGCTGGATGGCCCATGAGGTCTCTTCCAACTCTTTGATTGTATGATATCCTTCTCTCAGTCTGGGCTGGATATTTCTTAAAGTTTAGTCTACACATAGCCCTTCTAAATGTGAGCTTTTCTCTCGACCCCCTCCTGATGTGTTGACTTCCTGCTGATCTCATGTTCTTCTGCCTGTTTATGGTTCACTTAATCCCACAAAGCTTCCAAGTGAGAAGTGATCTTCTTCTGCCTTGATGCGGCTATCTGCCGCATGCCCTGAGAGAGTCAGACTGTTATTTCGTTTCCCTTGACAAAGTCATGATATCATGGGTTGAACTGCAGAGTGTGGAAATGTACCCCTGGAGGGAAACTTTGCCTTGGGTCAGAAAAGGGAAAAAAAAAAAGTGAAGTGTTATTTGTTTCTTGATTTGGGAAAAAGGCTTGGGGGAGATTGCTGCTCTGCCTTTTGATCAGCTGGGTTTTGTATCCACACTGAAATGCAAATACAGTGGAAGCCACAGCATTCGGTTCACAGTCAAAATGAGTACGGAGAGTTTTTCGCATTCAGTAAAGAATTTGGCATGCATTGCCCAGGAGATCCCTTCCTTTTAAATCAGTGCTTCTCAACCTTCCTAATGCCGCAACCCCTTAATGCAGTTCCCCATGTTGTGGTGACCCCCAACCATAACATTATTTTCATTGCTACTTCATAACTGGAATTTTGCTACTGTGATGAATCCTAATGTAAATATCTGATATGCAGGATGCATTTTCATTCACTGGACCAAATTTGGCACAAATACCAGATACGCCCAAATTTGAGTTTTAGAGTTGTAGTTTATCTACATCCAGACAGCACTGTGGACTCAAACAATCATGGATCTGGACCAGACTTGGCACAAATACTCAATATGCCCAAATGTGAAACACTGATGGAGTTTGGGGAAAATAGACCTTGTCATTTCGGAGTTGTAGTTGCTGGGATTTATAGTTCGCCTACAATCAAAGAGCATTCTGAACTCCACCAATGATGGTATTGAACCAATCTTGGCACACAGAACTCCCATGACCAACAGAAAATACTAGAAGGGTTTGGTGGGCATTGACCATGAGTTTTAGAGTTGTAGTTCACCTATATCCAGACAGGACTGTGGACTCAAACAATCATGGATCTGGACCAAACTTGGTACAAATACTCAATATGCCCAAATGTGAACACTGGTGGAATTTGGGGGAAAATAGACCTTGACATTTGGGACTTGTAGTTGCTGGGATTTATAGTTCACTTACAATCAAAGATTATTTTGAACTCAACCAATGATGGTATTGAACCAATCTTGGCACACAGAACTCCCATGACTAACAGAAAATACTGGAAGGGCTTGGGGGGCATTGACCTTGTGTTTTAGAGTTGTAGTTCACCTACATCCAGAGAGCACTGTAGACTCAAACAATGATGGACCTGGACCAAACCGGGCACTAATACTCAATATGTTCAAATGTGAAACACTAGTGGAGTTTGGGGAAAATAGACCTTGACATTTGTGAGTTGTAGTTGCTGGGATTTATAATTCACCTACAATCAAAGAGCATTCTGAACCTCATCAATGATAGAATTGGGCCAAACCTCCCACACAGAACCCCCATGACCAACAGAAAATACTGTGTTGTCTGATGGTCTTTGACAACCCCTCTGACACCCCCTCATGACCCCCCCCCCCCCCCACACACACACACATACAGGCGTCCCAAATCCCAGGTTGAGGAACGCTGTTTTAAATCAACACTGAAATCCCATATCGGAGACACAGTTACAACTTTGTGACTTAGGGTTGATCATGATGGTGATGATGATGATGAGCATGATGATGATGTCCATGTTTATTTATTTATTTCACTTTCTTTCTCTCCAAAAGAGACTCAAAGCAGCTTACATTAAGACCAAATGAAATTCAACTCCCACCTAAAAATATACAACCATCAAAATAGAATTAAATATTCATGGTATTAAAAAGTAAACAGTTACAATCGTTAAAAAAAACCTTATTAAAATGCATTCAAAGCTAAAACCACAGTATCCCTTGACTTGATCTTTAGAAACACCTTCTTTAAAAGCCTCCTTCAATAAAAAATGATATTTGCCAGAAGGATAGCAATGAGGGGGTCATTCTGGCATCCCTAGGAAGAAGGCTAAAGGCAGGCGAAACATCAGGAGAAAATGTTGCTACAACATGGCCATACAGCACAGAAACCCCACAAAACTCCATAGCAAAGGAAAAGGTTTCCACTTGACATTAAGTCTAGTTGTGTCTGACTCTGGGGCTGGTGCTCATCTCCATTTCTAAGCTGAAGAGCCTGTGTTGTCCATAGACACCTCCAAGGTCATGTGGCTGGCTTGACTGCATGGAGCACCATGCCTTTACCACCAAAGCAGTACCTATTGATGTACTGACATTTGCATGTTTTCAAACTGCTAGGTTGGCAGAAGCTGGGGCTAACAGCGGGAGCTCACCCCGCTCCCCGGATTCAAACCACTGACCTTTTGGTCAGCTAGTTCAGCACCTCAGCAGTTTATCTCACTGTGCCATCAGGGGCTCCTTAGTTGGATGCATAAATAAACATCCCATGCGTGGAATGGCAGATCTTGGAGTCCTCGTGGACAACAAGTTAAACATGAGCCAACAATGTGATGTGGCGGCAAAAAAAGCCAATGGGATTTTGTCCTGCAACAATAGGAGCATAGTGTCTAGATCTAGGGAAGTCATGCTACCCCTCTATTCCGCTTTGTTTAGACCAAACCTGGAATATTGTGTCCAGTTCTGGGCACCATAATTGAAGAGAGATATTGACAAGCTGGAATGTGTCCAGAGGAGGGCGACTAAAATGATCAAGGGTCTGGAGAACAAGCCCTATGAGGAGCGGCTTAAGGAGCTGGGCATGTTTAGCCTGAAGCAGAGAAGGCTGAGAGGAGATATGATAGCCATGTATAAATATGTGAGAGGAAGCCACAGGGAGGAGGGAGCAAGCTTCTTTTCTGCTTCCCTGGAGACTAGGATGCGAAACAATGGCTTCAAACTATAAGAGAGGAGATTCCATCTGAACATGAGGAAGAACTTCCTGACTGTGAGAGCTGATCAGCAGTGGAACTCTCTGCCCTGGAGCGTGGTGGAGGCTCCTTCTTTGGAAGCATTTAAACAGGGGCTGGATGGCCATCTGCCAGGGGTGATTTCAACGCAATATTCCTGCTTCTTGGCAGAATGGGGTTGGACTGGATGGCCCATGAGGTCTCTTCCAACTCTTTGATTCTATGATTCTGAACTCCACCAGTGATTGAACTGAACCAAACTTGGCACACAGGACTCCCATGACCAACAGAAAATACTAGAAGGGTTTGGTGGGCATTGACCTTGAGTTTGGGAGTTGTAGTTCACCTCCATCCAGAGAGCACTGTGGACTCAAACAATGATGGATCTGGACCAAACTTGGCACAAATATTCCATATGGCCGACTAGGAATACAGATGGAGCCTGGGGGGAAATAGACCTTGACATTTGGGAGTTGTAGTTACTGGGATTTATAGTTCACCTGCAATCAAAGAGCATTCTGAACCCCACGAATGATAGAATTGGGGCATGAGGTCTCTTCCAACTCTTTGATTCTATGATTCTATGAATATTTCTGCAACACTGAACTTATATGGGATGCTTCCACCAGTTGCTTTGAAAATAAACATATATGTGTAAGGCACCAATAGGATTCAATCTGTGAGAGACAGGCAGCCCCTGATATCAACCACCAAGGACATTGTTCTCCAGGCCAAAAGAAACAGCCATGCTAATCAATTTTCTGAAGTTCCCAGCAAAATGGCAAGGTTAAATGAAGGCGAGAAACAACAATCCTGTAGCTTCTAGAGTGCAGTAATAAAATGTGGTTACATGCTACACTGATTAGCATCTTATCATTAATTAGCAACTAAAGTGTAAACCAATGCATCATCCAAACACACTTTCTATTAGCAAAACTAGAGGCAGAATTAGCATTTCCAACCCTTTTGGCGAGACAATTATGGGCCCACAAATAAAGCTCTTTATTAGTAGCATTTTCTCTATTAGGTATGAGATGCGTATGCTCAGATTCTAAATGACAGAGTCGGGGAACAGTTAGATAGAAGTAACACCACTTTTTGTGAGTTAGACTTAGCACAGAATCATAAGCATCGGAATAACCCCAAGCACCATGCAGGAATACAAAATTGAAGCATTTCTTATATGCACATTCAACCTACATTTTAGTACCTCAAAAGAAAGAGAGTCCATCACCTTTCAAGGCAGTCTACTCTGCTATTAAGCAGTTCTTGTAATCAAGGGATTTGTTCTGGTACGGCTGTACCAGGAGCTCCAACTTTATTTGCTTTGTATTAAATGTTTGTTTGCAGTCCTAGGTTTCAGGGACTCTGCAGATAGGTGGCTTCCTTTGGCTGCAGTCATAGGGCAAGTCACCTGTCCATCATCGTTACGTTTTGGTCCCGCCCCTTGCTCAGGGCAATTGGGAAGGTAAGGGAGCCATTTTTAGTTAGTCTCAATAAGGAAAGCTAATGTACAGGACGTGTGCAAGTTTCCCCTGTACAAAAGCTTCAACCCTTAAGAGTTTCCGGGGGAAAACAGTCTTAAAAGCATCAAGACCTTCCGGGGGGAGAACAGTCTTAAGAGTCTCCAAAGATTTCCAGGGAAACAGCCCTAAAGACCAAAGAACTCCAGCTGGAGAACATCCAAGCCTTTACTGGTAGGTCCACTCAGCGTTCGAGAAGCAGTTCGACCCGGTAGCGGAGCCCACATCAGTAAGGGTTAGATTACAGTCAGCCTGGGAGAAGTTAAAAAAGGGGATTTTCAAGTTTTATTGTGTCTTAGTGTATTGTTTATTGCTTGTTGTTTACATTGCTTTAATTGTTTTAATTTGCCTTAGATGTTGTATTGTTATATTCTGTGTTGAGGCCTTGGCCTTTGTGAGCTGCATCGAGTCCTTCGGGAGATGCTAGCGGGGTACAAATAAAGCTTAATAATAATAATAATAATAATAATAATAATAATAATAATTAAAGTAAAGAAGAAGTTATTGAAGACAGTTGCCTGTCCTTCATGGGCAAGATTAGGAAGTCACCAGTTGCATAAAGCCTGGAAGCATTTGTTTAGCTTTACTGAAGACAAGAGAAGTTTCTGTTTGATTATTCAAAGGACTTTGTTATACTTCACAAGCCATCTAAAGGTCATTTGTGGTGGAAAACCTCTGAGAACTTCTCCTTGGGCCCCCTGGCTTCCCGCTGGGCAAAGGTTGCACATCCTGTTCTAAACACAATTATTTACAGGCCCAGCGCGCGACAGAACAGGATTCCTCTTGACAAGATTGAACCCCAACTTTGTAATTTGAACCCATGGCTTCATATTCTAGTATCCAGAACAACATAAAACAAATCTGCTGTGTTGTTTACGACTTCACCAGAACCGTAGCCAGAAAAAAAAAATCAGGGAGGGTTGAAAATTTTTTTTGGGGGGGGGGGGCGCAGAACAGCCTTCAATAGCCTGCAGCTCCACCCCTGTCAACCACCTCCACCAAGTCTGGCCTCCTTAATGGGAGCATTCAACACCTGAAAAATTTGGGGGGGGGGGAGTTGAACCCCTAAACCCACCCACCACTACCACCACCACCCACGGCTACAGGCCTGCACTTCACAGCCCTTCAATTATTTCAGGTGGCTATTACCTCTGCCTTCTATCCTGTAGTCTCTCAACTCTTCCTTGTAAAGCTTTTAGCTTGTTTACCAGCTTATTCTCCAAAACTGGATTTAAAATTCAAGATGAGGTTCAATGAAAGCATAATAGCAGGTATTTATTTATTTATTGTATCAGAAGTAAACCAAGGGTGTATTTGTAATGTATTTTTTTTAAAAAAAAAACCACAAAGTTTAAAAACTTTCATTATATTAAATGTCCTTTGACCAGTAGCTGGCCACTTAGAGTGCCTCTGGTGTTGATTTAAGAAGGTCTTTTGCTGTGCATGTTTTAGTAGGTGGTCTGTGGCTTGCTTTTCTCCACACTCTCATGTTGTGAACTCCACTTTGTGGCCCCATTTCTGAAGGTTGGCTCTGCATCTCGTGGTGCCAGAGCACAGTCTGTTCAGCACCTTCCAAGCTGTCCAGTCTTCTGTGTGTCCAGGGAGGAGTCTCTCATTTGGGATCAGCCATGGCTTTTGGTTCCGGGTTTCAGCCTGCCACTTTTGGATTCTTGCTTGCTGATGTGGTTCCTGTGAATATCTCTGTAGATCTTAGAAAACTATTTCTTGATTTAAGGTGTTGGCCTGCTAGCTGAATATCCGAATAGGGGATGTCCCAGAGATGTCACATCTTTGGTCCTTTCATTACAGGCTGCTACTTCCCCGCAGATGTCAGGTGGTGTAGAGAATAATTTCTCCGGTGGTGTGGGGCGCTATTTATTTGCCGTGTCAGGGCAACCAGTCAATTGTATTACATTTCTAACAGAACAAAACAAACAAACACACAAAACAGAAATTTTGCAAGTTTGGTAGTTGGTTAAATGTCCTTTGACCAGTCTCTGGCCACTTGGAGTGCCTCTGGTGTTGCCGCAAGAAGGTCCTCCATTGTGCATGTGGCAGGGCTCAGGTTGCATTGCAGCAGGTGGTCAGTGGTTTGCTCCTGTCCACACTCGCATGTCGAGGATTCCACTTTGTGGCCCCATTTCTGAAGGTTGGCTCTGCATCTCGTGGTGCCAGAGCGCAGTCTGTTCAGCGCCTTCCAAGTCGCCCAGTCCTCTGTGTGCCCAGGGGGGAGTCTCTCATTTGGTATCAGCCATTGGTTGATGTTCTGGGTTTGAGCCTGCCACTTTTGGACTCTCGCTTGCTGAGGTGTTCCAGCGAGTGTCTCTGTAGATCTTAAAAAACTATGATGATCTTTAAAAACTATGTAGATCTTTAAAAACTATGATGGCACTGAGATGTCCTTATCTCTAGATTTTATTGGTAAGATTGGCACCCAAGATGTTTGTCATTGCTTTTCTTTGAGGCTGAGAGAGAGTGGCTTGCCCAAGATTGTCCAGTGGGTTTCATGGCCCAGCAGTGATTTGAATCATGGTCTCCATCATCATCATAGTATAAGAGCCAAACCATTATACCGCTACTATTTAAATGTACAACAATGAAAAATTCTCCCTTTCCCTCCTATGTCTTAGAAACGTGGTAGCAGGAAAACAGAAATTTGCAAATGGAAAGAGCAAAGAGAGGGCAAGAAAAGAATCCTGTAGGGTAAAAGAAATTATTCCATCTGTTCCTCAGACAGAGCATATTCTCTGAATAATAAACGGCTTCGGTTGAAGTTTCTGCAGCTGCAATATTTAGCGCCGAGCCAGTGAAGAGCTTGAGCCCGAACTGTGACATGATTATGTAAGGAAATCTATTTTGAGGTCATTTTGACTGGTTTCTCATAATCACTAGATATAACAGTCATCTTCCCCTGGGATCTGTAAAATCAGATTCGTACGGTCTAATCTAAACCCTATTTGGAAGTCAAAGACGGTTCCCCCATTAACGCGGACTTTGCATCTGAGCCTCCAACCTGCGTTCAGGTTCAGCAAAGCTCTTGAATGCTCACTTAAATGTTTTCATGAATAAGGATTGGTTTAAGCAGGTGTTTGCATTCAACACACTTTTGCAAGGCCAGCAGACTCAAGGTTGTCGCACTTAGGGAACGTGCATCACCTTCAAATCTGGAATTAGGTCCTTTCGCTTCCCTCTAACTTCTGGAAGGCAGTTAGATGTATCACGACCTACTTCCAGGTCTCTTTTGGCTTTTGTGTGTGTGTTAGGAGTGACTTGAGAAACTGCAAGTTGCTTCTGGTGTGAGAAAATGGGCTGTCTGCAAGGACATTGCCTAGGGGACACCCAGATGTTTGATGTTTTACCATCCTTGTCGGAGGCTTCTCACATGTCCCTACATGGGGAGCTGGAGCTGACAGAGGGAGCTCAACCCACTCTCCCCGGATTCGATCCACTGACCTATCAGTCAGCAAGTCTGGCCAGCACAAGTCTGTTGCGCCAGCTCCACTGGCTGCCAATTAGCTTCCGAGCACAATTCAAAGTGCTGGTGTTGACCTATAAATCCCTACACAACTCTGGCCCAGTTTACCTGTCTGAACAGATTCTCCCCTATGAACCATCAAGGTTGTTAAGATCTTCTGGAGGGGCCCTGCTCTCAGTCCCACCACCCTCGCAATCGCATCTGGTGGGGACAAGGGACAGGGCCTTCTCGGTGGTGGCCCCTTGGCTCTGGAACTCTCTCCCACTGGAGATTAGATCTGCCCCTTCTCTCCTGACTTTTTAGAAAGCTGGTGAAATCTTGGCTTTGGAATATGGCATTTGATGATTGAGTCAATAACTCTTGACCACACTGACAGACTGTGATGAATTGTGATTTCATTCTGACGACCTGGCCTTATGTAATTACATGATTGTATTTTAATGTATTTTATGGATTACTGTATTATGAGGTTGTGATGTTTTTATACTATTGTCTATGAATCTTCTGTTGTGAACCGGCCTGAGTCCCTCTTCGGAGGTCGAGAAGACCGGGTTATAAAAGCTCTAAATAAATAAATAAATAAATAAATAAATACATAAATTTAACCCATTGTACCACTAGTAGCTGATGATACAAGAGTCTACACTATGTTGATCTGTTAAGTGGGGATTGTGTCACATTATTCATCTTTGGTTATTGTCTTGTTGTGTAAAACAGAAGGTACAATGGCTGTTTTTGCAATTCCAGTGAAATTAAGGGATACATTATGAAGCATTGACAAATAATGAAGACTTCCCGGCTGCATTTGCAGTGGTTGCCCTGAGAGATCCCACATAAACAACTGAGAACTAAAAACAGTCTTCTATCCACTTTCCTTGGATTTAGGAGCAGAGGACTTCCACAAAAGCGTAAAACCACAAGGAATACTTCCATTGAGATCTCTATGTTCTCTAGCATGGTTCCATAGTCAACATCAGCTTTAGATGGACCATAAATTTGAACTGGAGGACTTTCAAGATTCCTGAAGGGGTGTTCCTTCTATGAATTTCTAGGTCGGGTTACTGTTTACCGGGCTGTCTGGCCATGTTCCAGAAGCATTCTCTCCTAACATTTCAGCCACAGCTATGGCAAGCATCCTCAGAGGTTGTGAGGTCTGTTGGAAACTCAGCAAATGAGGTTTATATCTATGGAATCATGTCCAGGGTGGGAGAAAGAACTCTTGTCTGCTTGAGGCAGGTGTAATTGACTACCTTGATTAGCATGTAATGGCCTTTCACCTTCAAAGCCTGTCTGGTTGCTGTCTGGGGGGATACTTTGTTGAGAGGTGTTGCTGGTCCTGATTGTTTCTTGTCTGGAATTCCCCTGGTTTTGAGTGTTGTTCTTTCTTTACTGTCCTGATTTTAGAGGGTTTTTTGAATACTTGTAGCCAGATTTTGTTCATTTTCATGGTTCCCTCCTTTTTTGTTGAAATTGTCCACATGCTTGTGGATTTCAATGGCTTCTCTGTGTAGTCTGAACTGGTGGTTGTTAGAGTGGTCCTGCATTTCTGTGTTCTCAAATAATATGGGGTGTCCAGGTTTCTAGGTCCCTTAGTATAGTCGACTTCCAGCACAAGTTGGCCATGGAGTCATACTGGAGGACCTAGATATTATTTGAGAGGACATTTTATTCAAATCTATGTATTCTCAGAAAACTGAAAAAACTCAAATAATACTGCTGTTTTTGTTCCAGCATAAATCTGAGGTTGTTGCACTCCAGGACAGGAAAAGCCCTCTGACTGTAAACACCACACCATTGATTGGAAAACAATCCTTTTATTGAAGATAATTAAAAAAGCAGCAAGTAAAAAGCACTTTAAAGAACTAGGTAAATCTAATTAGGTAAGAAGATAAGCAGGAGCAAAAAATAGTCCAAGGTAAAGTTCAGCAAAGTCCATAAAAAGAAGTCCACAATTCTCTAATATAATTCAGAAAACCATGAAACATTAATCCAAGGCATGAGTAGGCATTCATACAATCCAAGAATCCAAAGCATGAAACAAGAAATACTAAGACAAGAATCTTCCCAGCAAGGCTTCCATGAAACAAGGACCAGAATTTCACTTGATTCCAAACGATGCTTCATCTGAATATATTTCCCATACTTATTTTATTTATTTATTTATTTACCTTACTTATATACCGCTGGTCTCAGCCTGAAGGCGACTCACAGCGGTTCACAACAAATACGAACAGCAAAAATTCAGTGCTACAGTATAGAAACAGGGACTTTTATCCCCTCGTTAAGTTATCCCAAGCACTCAGAAATTGGTTTCACTTTAATTGAGATTCCCTTATCTTTTTTCTGTTGGATTCTGGCAGAATGCCGAAGCCACTGTTCGGTCTGCCTGTTTTGACTAATCTCCTGTCTCCAATCTATTTGCTCATTAAGTTTTGCAGCTGGGCCAGGTGCCCAGTCGCTTTCAAGCCCCAAATCCTGGGAACTCTCTGGTAACAATTCAGGGAGTACACCATCATCCCCACACCCTTCAGGGACATTCTCATGGGAAACTACACTTTGCACAGGGATCTCCTGCTCCTTCCCTGCATCAGTATCTGTTGCAATCCAGAGCAGGGAACGAGGCCCTAAGATAACTATCCACCACACTTGACTGTGAAAAACAATCCTTTTTTATTGAAGAAAAATGATTACAAAATAAAGGAAAAAATGCAAGTCAAAAGCCACAGCAAAATCAGCAAACATGAATTTAAATGGACAAAGCAAAACCCAAAGCCACACTGTAAAATACTGGAACCTGTTAGCAAGCCACTAACCGTACTTGATATCCTAGAAATCTTTCAAAACCATGGCCAGGGGAAACCGGGAGAACTGCCAAGGTTTTTATTAATCTGAAACGATGCCTGAACTGAGAAAGTCAGCCTGGCGGAAGGCAATTAAAGCCAAAGAATTGGTTCCGTGAACCGCCCCTCTGCTTTGAAGCCAATATTTGTAATTCTTTAATTCAGGAAGACCTTCGCAAGCTGAGTGATTTACTTCTGTCTTGCCAAATCTGGCCCCTTCTGTTGTCATTAAGGTTCCCAGGTGCAGAAGGGAGGGAAAGGTCAAGGTCTCCCTCTGAAACATTCTCATGAACACTGGTACTTTCATTTTCCAAATCTACAGAAGTTCCTTCCTCACTAATTTCAGGAACATTGGCATTTTCCAAACCTACAGCAGTTTCTTCCTCACTAATTTCAGGAGCATTGGCATCAAGAGGTACATTTTCATTAGCATCAGTAATTATATTTTCATTAGCATCAGGAGGAACAAACAGAGAATCAGGTTCAAGTTCAAACTCAGGCTAAACCTCAAAAGTATCATTGACCAAACCATTGCCATCTTGAAATTCATTGGCATTACTTCCCACATCCAAAGCACCCTGACTCTGAAACACAATCACCAAAAGCTAAAACTCCAACAGCAGTCAGTTTTAGCTTTAAGTTGACCATAGGATTGGACTGGAAGATCCAGAAATAGCTGAAGAGGTGTTCTCTCTATGAATCTTTAGGCCCACCAGAATCACAGAATGGAACTGGAGAACTTCAAGATTCTTAGAGAGGACACTTTAATCAAACTTGTCATAATTAAATCTGCCAAAATCAAACCTGAAAATGTGGAGGGCAGACTATAGATGGAATATTTAGATATTCTGCCATGATGCTGAACAACACATAGGTAGCAAATTTATTTACAAAGTTTTCTTGTGGTGAGGAATGTATGACATTTCCAGTTTACAAGAATCTAAGAGGATACTGTTTTGATCAGACCAACTATCCTAGAGCTCAGCAGCTCTCTTCTTCTGTGTGCTTATGGTAACAAGATTTGTTGCAAACCCATGAAAAAATACTGCACACTAAGTAACGACAGCAACAAGAAAAGAAAGGGCTTCATATATACAGCAGTAGAGTCTCACCTGGTAGTAATGAACCAAGGAACAAAGACCTTAAAATCAAAGGAAGACAGAATAATGAAAATGTCAACTCCATGTGCAGCAACAAGGTGAAAGGCAAATTCCATGCTCAGGATTTTTGCGAAAGGAGCGAAAAATAAAGGCAATTGTTTTGGGAAATCTCCGTTACAGTGCTAGATGCAACCATCTGAGAAAGGGATATAATACAGGGGATAAATATGCAGGAAAAAACATCTCCCCAAATACATCTTACACAGTCCCATGTTACAAAATCATTAGAGAAATGTCTCCCAATTATCCTATTTGTATATTTAAATCTCTAACTTGTTATTTTTTAAATTGTTTTACAAGTATACTTTGATGTTGTTTATTTGACTGTCTATGATTTGATTTGATGTTTTGTTATGTTTTTCTTGGCATTGAATGTTTGCTAACTTTTGTTGTAAATCGCCCCAAGTCCCTTCTGGGAGATTTATTTATTTATTTATTTATAAATAAATAAATAAATAAATAATAACAATAATAATTTTATTATAACTGTGTGGTTTTCTGGCATTGTATATTTCTGCTGCTTCTGTGACTGTTCATTTGTATTTTGATTTAAGGAGCTGGGCATGTTTAGCTTAAAAAAGAGAAGGCTGAGAGGAACAGTGGCTTCAAACTTCAAGAAAGGAGATTCCATCTGAACATGAGGAAGAACTTCCTGACTGTGAGAGCCGTTCAGCAGTGGAACTCTCTGCCCCAGAGTGTGGTGGAGGCTCCTTCTTTGGAGGCACCACAATTCAAGAGAGATATTGACAAGCTGGAATGTGTCCAGAGGAGGGCGACTAAAATGATCAAGGGTCTGGAGAACAAGCCCTATGAGGAGTGGCTTAAGGAGCTGGGCATGTTTAGCCTGAAGAAGACAAGGCTGAGAGGAGATATGATAGCCATGTATAAATATGTGAGAGGAAGCCACAGGGAGGAGGGAGCAAACTTGTTTTCTGCTTCCTTGGAGACTAGGACGTGAAACAATGGCTTCAAACTACAAGAGAGGAGATTCCATCTGAACATGAGGAAGAACTTCCCGACTGTGAGAGCCATTCAGCAGTGGAACTCTCTGCCCCTGAGTGTGGTGGAGGCTCCTTCTTTGGAGGCTTTTAAACAGAGTCTGGATGGCCATCTTGTCAGGGGTGTTTTGAATGCAATATTCCTGCTTCTTGGCAGGGGGTTGAACTAGATGGCCCATGAGGTCTCTTCCAATTCTATGATTCTTTAGTCCACTTGTCAATGGATGTCCAGAATCAGTAGCATCCACCGCGGTCCTTTGCATCCTGGCTGATGACCGAGCCAGTGAAGCTCCCGGTGGTACAGTGGGTTAAACTCTTGTGCTGGCAGGACCGGAGACCAACAGGTCACAGGTTTGAATCCGGGCAGAGCGTGGATAAGCTCCCTTTATCAGCTCCAGCTCCTCATGTGGGGACATGAGAAAAGCCTCCCACAAGGATGGTAAAACATTAAAACATTCAGGCATCCCCTGGGCAACATCCTTGCACACGGCCAATTCTCTCACACCAGAAGTGACTTGCAGTTTCTCAAGTCACTCCTGACACGACAAAAAAAAAACTGAGCCAGTATAGACTTTATTTTGGTTTGTTTCTCCATATTGCTAATGGCTTAGGTGCTCTTACTTCCTCAGCTGAGACCTCTCTGAATTGGTTGGATCTGCTGGTAGTTACACTACCACCAACACAGCTCTCAGCATCCTTGGAACAGTTAAGCCCTCCACCACAACAAGCTGGCACCCATTCGGGGGTGAAATCTCGCAAAATTTCACATCTGCTGTACATGGATGACCTGAAGCTGTATGGAAAACCGAAACTGAAATCCAGTCTCTGACTAACACTGTCCGAATCTTTAGAACTGATATCAGCATGGAGTTTGGTTTGGACAAATGTTCGACAGTAGCAATTTAGAAGGGAAAAATCACTGAAAGTGAGGGCATAAATATGCCCAAGGGCCAAGCGATAAAGTGTCACCAGGCAGAGGCCTAAAAATATCTGGGCATACTACAGCTGGACAACATCAAACATGAACATGTGAAAACTGTGGTTAGCAAAGAATACAAAGGGTCAGAAAAATTATCAAAAGCAAGCTCAATGGAGGCAATACCATCAAGGCCATAAATACCTGGACCATACCTGTCATAAGATACACTGCTGGCCTGGCATCATAAACTGGATGCAGGCAGAACTGGACAATTTGGACAGAAAAACAAGAAAACTCATGTCCATTCATAATTCACTGCATCCTTGCAGTGATATTGACTGGCTATATCTACCTAGAAGGTCTGGTAGCAGAGGACTTTTACAAGTCAAGCAAGCAGTTGAAGAAGAAAAACACGATGCCCTGGCAGAATATGGAAAGGAAAGCCAAGAACCTGCTTTAATTGAAGTCAATAATCGGAAACTTCTCAAAGCACAGTAGACAAGGAGTCAGTACAAGAAAACTGTGCTACAAACCAGAGCTGACAGCTGGCACAACAAAGCATTGCATGGGCAGTTCCTTGACAAAACTGAAGGAAAGGTTGATAAGGAGAAGACCTGGTACCCTCTCCATGCAATGACCTTTTACTTATCCATGGATCATTCCTGCCCTCAACTTATACACGAGGCAATGATACTCTATGTCAGTGGTTCCCAGCCTTTGTTTTGACCAGGGACCACTTTGACCAGGGACCTCTCTCCAACATTAGTACAAAAAGGGTTACAAATCAGGTTTTAGTCAACTTTAGATTCAGCTTGGTTATTTGGGGTACTGTTTCAGAAAATTGTATTGGATAGACCACATCAGTTCTAGTTTCTAATACAGAGCATATGACATCCAGTAGTCACCATCTGCTCAAGCTGCAGACTTTTTTTAAGTCTCACAGCCCATCAGTGGGCCAAGGCCCACAAGTTGAGAACTACTACTCTATGTATTGTCGAAGGCTTTCATGGCCGGAATCACTGGGTTGTTGTAGATTTTTCCGGGCTATATGGCCATGTTCTGGAGGCAATTTTTCTCCTGACATTTCGCCTGCATCTATGGCAAGCATCCTCAGAGGTAGTGAGGTCTGTTGGAAGTAGGAAAAATGGGTTTATATATCTGTGGAATGACCAGGGTGGGACAAAGGACTTTTGTCTGCTGGGGCTAGCTGTGAATGTTTCAGCTGATCACCTTGATTAGCATTCAATGGCTTGGAAGTGCCTGGGGGGAATCTTTTGTTGAGAGTGATTTTATGTGCCTGTTTGTTTCCCCTCTGTTGTTTTGCTGTTGTAATTTTAGAGTTTTTTAATACTGGTAACCTGATTTTGTTCATTTTCATGGTTTCTTCCTTTCTGTTGAAATTGTCCACATGCTTGTGGATTTCAATGGCTTCTCTGTGTAGTCTGACATGGTGGTTGTGAGAGTGGTCCAGCACTTCTGTGTTCTCAAATAATATGCTGTGTCCAGGTTGGTTCATCAGGTGCTCTGCTATGGCTGATTTCTCTGGTTGGAGTAGTTTGCAGTGCCTTTCATGTTCCTTGATGCATGTCTGGGCGCTGGTGGTCCCTCTGTAGACTTGTCCACAGCTGCATGGTACACGGTAGACTCCTGCAGAGGTGAGAGGATCCCTCTTGTCCTTTGCTGAACGTAGTATTTGTTGGATTTTCTTGGTAGGTCTGTAAGTGGTTTGTATGTTGTGTTTCCTCATCAGTTTCTCTATGCGGTCAGTGGTTCCCTTAATGTATGACAAAAACACTTTTCCTCTGGGCTTGATTATTTTCTATGTGCTTGATTATTAGCTCTGTTTTTGAATTATCACATAAGTATATGGAATGCATGAAGATATGCATTGCTCAATGTGCTTTATCATTAGCTCTGCCCCCTCCATAGTCCACCACTCTAATCAATGCACATTTCCTTGGGCATGGCATTCCTAGATGAACCTTCAAAGATTCGTTGGGAAAGGAATCAGCTGTCTCCTTTAAGAGTTGCCTAGAAACTCTGTGTACTTCTCAGTGTTGGAGATAAATGCCATCATAAAAAATAGCTTGATTAGGGAAGCATTCCCCCATATAATTCCCATCAGCTGAATTGAAAATAGTGCTAACATTAAATCAGGCCTAGTTCTGCTCCTTGCTTTCATCCTGGGCTCAAAAGTAGCTGGCAAGAGGCAGCTCTCTGAACGTTTATGTTCTTTGCGCCATGTCGATAGCATCACATTTCTTCCTGCGCTAATAATATTCCCATATCCACCCCCAAACAATTAGCTTAATCCAATTAGAGAGACCCAAGACAATATTTCTTAATCCAATCTTGTGATTTAGTCTGCAGTCCTATTCCAGAGTTCATTCTTAGTTTAAACTCTTCATGGAAAGAGAGATATATAAACGTTATTATTTCCCTGTGGCTTTTCTGGCTTTGGAAACACATTGGCGCAGGAGAAAGAAGGAAGATATAACTATTAGGGTTGGAAATAGCATTGATTTTGTTTTTCAAAAATGTGTAAAAACATGTCTAAAATGAGAAGAATTTTAGACTAATGAGAATCTTGACAGTTTGAGATTTATTTTGCACAAAATTCACACTTGGTTTGTAGGCAAAACAGTAATTTGTGTGTGTGCAAGGTGTGACATCTTACAGAAAATGACACTTTTAGTCGTAAACATTATTTCCTTTGAGAAATTGTTTCCTCTGTTTTGTAAAATGATTTCCGAAGAAGGACAGCAATAACTAAAAATATACAGACACACTTTCCAAAGGTAGAAATAGATTGAGATTGAAATTACCTTATTATGCTACAAGTATAAAGTCATGTAGTTAGTTGATGGAGGAAGAAGAGGGAACTTGAAGTTATTTGAACTGTAAATATAACTCAAATTACACAACTAAACCACAAATGGAAATAAATTATCCTTCATTAAGCTGTGCTTATAGAGCCAGTTCATTATTGGGAGGAAAAGATATATGTACAGTGGACTGCACTGAGATATTTCCATGAAAATGTGGGGAAAATATGTTTTGGGACAGGGACACTGCTGGGATGCATCCCCAAGGTGCCATGTCACCCCCATTCGATTTGACAGTTGAGTAACCAAGATAAGAGAATTAGAACTTTCTTGCACTGACCTCAATCTGCTGGATGGCTTCTTCTCTCTGCCGGATGGCTTCCAAATCCTCCTCGGTGATTTCAGAGAGCAGGGCATGCTCCTGGTTCTGCTCAGGCCACATGCTGTCTCCTCCATTGAAGATCTTCTCATCATCAGCCAAGTCAGAGAAAGGGGTCTTAGGACTCTGTTGAAAAACAGGGACAAAGTAGATGTTCAGTTGACAGGATTCAGGACTTTATTGCATGAGGCAAACCAACTAATATTGGAGCTTGACCAAGATTGATGGTGTACTCTCCTACCCCCAATTCTCCCGTCTTTCTAATCCCACAATGTTGGATGCAATTATTCCTTTCTACCTCTGACAGAAAAGTGATGTCAGGAGGCAGGATTCGCCTCTTCTTCCCCATCCCTTTTGTAAGACAGGAATTGTAAAATTATTAAAAACTAGCTGTCCCCTGCCACGCATTGCTGTGGCCCAGTCTGGTGATCTGGAAAATAAAGTAATGGGAAAGTGTTGGTTTCTAATATATGCAATGTCTTTATGCTTGTGAGTAAATAGTATTTCTTACAGTTTCTTTGCCAGTGTTGATGTGGAGATTGTGTGGTTTGCCTACTCTGGAACATGCAACATATCATAGTCCTTCTTTAAGGGTCTCTTTCAAATCTATGATACTATATCTCTGTGTGTGTGTGAGAGAGAGAATCATATCTATCTATCTATATTTATGACTGGATGGCTCTGATTACATTATTAGAAATCCAAAATGTCTATTTCCTTCAAACTCCATCTGTGTTCATGTTTGGGCATATGGAATATTCGTGCCAAGTTTGACCCAATTCCATCATTGGTGGAGTTCAGAATGCTCTTTGATTGTAGGTAAACTATAAATCCCAGCAATGACAATTCCCAAATGACAAAATCAATTTTTTTTAGTGGAGGACATACATTGGGTTGTTAGGTGTCTTGTGTCCAAATTTAGTGTCAATTCCCCCAGTGGTTTTTGAGTTCTGATGGTATCACAAACAAACATTACATTTTTATTTATATAGTCCAGCTGTCTCCTGCCACGTGTTACTGTGGCCCAGTCTGTGTTTATTTATTTATTTATTTATTTATTTATTTATTTGCAGCATTTATATTCCACCCTTCTCACCCTGCAGGGGACTCAGAGCGGATTACAGTGTACACATATATGGCAAACATTCAATGCCAATTTTTGACATACAACATATACAGACATAGACAGAGGCTATTTAACTTTTTCTGGCCGCCAGGGGAGCTGTCGCTTTCATCGTCCATCTGCGACGCTGATGAAGCACTTCCGCATTCCCCACACGCTGGAGTGCTTTGCTGGAGTCTTTTTTATGGCCTCATAAATTAGTTAATTTAGCCTCCCCACACTTTAAGGTGTTACCTAATTTTCCTACTTGACAGATGCAACTGTCTTTCGGGTTGCAAAGGTCGACAACAGGCTACACAATTGGTTGGAAACCCACTCCAACCCGGGCTGGTTTCGAACTTTTGGTCAGAATGATCTTAATGCAGCTGATACTCAGCCAGCTGCGCCACAATCCTAGTATAGGTGTTTTCTGTTTGTATATATGTGTATATGTGTGTATATATTTGTTTATATGTGTGTTTGTGTATACATGTGGTTTTGTGCATGCGTGCTGTGGCCCAGTCTGTGTATATGTGTTTTATGTGTGTGTATATGTGTGTGTGTTTGTGTATATATGTCATTTTGCACATGTGTTGTAATGCATTTTTTTTTTTGCTTTCTAAGTCTCTTCTGCTGTGTTTTTCAGTGTTTTATGAGTGATGGTCACTTGTTGGCCTGATAGGTGTCTTGTGTCCAAATTTGGTGGCAATTCACCCAATGGTTTTTGAGTTATGTTAATCCCACAAACGAACATTACATTTTTATTTATATAGATGAAGAACAAATATTAAAAATTGTTATGGAACTGTTGTAGGGTGGGGAGGTGGGATTATGAAGATATGTGGAAATATAATTGCATGAGCACAAAATGGTGAATCAGTATAATTTCATCGTTAAAGAGACCTGCAATATTGAAGGTGTTCAATCTTGTATGCATTCACTATCAATGGCAGTGTGACTATAGAGTAGTGTTTCTCAACCTGTGGGTCCCTAGGTGTTGTGGCCTACAACTCCTAGAAATCCCAACCAGTTTACCAGCTGTTAGGATTTCTGGGAGTTGGAGGTCAAAACATCTGGGGACCCACAGGTTGAGAAACACTGCTGTAGAGGAACAGAATATTTGTGTGATAAAGTCCATAACAGCATGTTCTCCTTCACAGCGAGAATACAGTGTTTTCGTACACGGAAACAATCCATCAAGAAAATGGATCACCAATTATTTCAGGAAAGTGGACCGACAATTATTTTCCCTCTTAAGGAAGCATGCCTTTGCATAGCATTTAGTATAATAAGCTTTGGATCTCTTTTGAAAGAGAAAGTGTCAACATTTGTACTAGACACCAACAAGATGCACGGCACTGTGTTGTATGAAGAAGACTGCTAATTCCAGCTATAGTTGACCCACCGAATTGGAGGGCGGTTGTTACATTACTAGAACCATAGAATTATGTCCACTGATTTGGCAAGTAGCAATTGGATCTAAGTCCAGGTTTGATTAAGGAAGAACCATTGAAATAAATGACAGGTTAGTCAGGAATAAATAATCATGCATAAATCTATCTATCTATCTATCTATCTATCTATCTATCATTCATATATATATATATATATATATATATATATATATATATATGCTCTGTGCATAATTAGTACCTTAAAAACAAAAGAACCAATGAACGAAATCACACCAAATTTGGCAACAAAACGTCTCACAACACAAGGAGTGACCATCACTCAAAAAATTATGATTTTGTCATTTGGGAGTTGTAGTTGCTGGGATTTATAGTTCACCTACAATCAAATAGCATGATAGAATTGAACCAGCCGGTGTATACAGGACTCCCATGACCAACAGAAAACACTAGAAAGGTTTTGTGAGCATTGACCTTGAGTTTGGGAGTTGTAGTTCCAGAGACTACCATGGACTCAAACAATGATGGATCTGGACCAAACTTGGCACAAATATTCTATATGCCCAAATATGAACACAGACAGAGTTTGGGGAAAATAGACCTTGACATTTGGGAGTTTTAGTTGCTGGGATTTATAGTTCACATACACTCAAAGAGCATTCTGAACCCCACCAATAACAGAATTGGGCCAAACTTCCCACACAGAAGCCCCATGACCAACAGAAAATACTTAAGGCCATCCAGTCCAACTCCCTTCACCAGAGGAAAAAAACGTAATCAAAGCCCTCCTGACAAAAAGCCATCCAGCCATAGATACAGATATATATATGATCCACACACAGAGAGATATAGTATCCTAGATTAGACCAGACAATCTCGACATCAACACTGACAAAGAAACAGCAAGAATTACTGTTTACCCACAAGCAGAAAGGCATTACATATATTAGAAACCAACACTTTCTCATTACTTCATTTACCAGATCAACAGACTGGGCCACAGCAATGCGTGGCAGGGGACAGCTAGTATACACATATATAAGTCTAGAAATTTGACAAAAAAATCAGTCCCAAAAACTTGACATTAATGGGTCAATGTGAATACTGTACCTTATTTCCCATCAAAAAGGAACTATCTCCTTCTCTGAGTAGAGTGTCAAAAAGTAACAACTAAGATCAATTTTTCGAAACAAGCTCCAGCTGATTCGGCCCTTTTGGGCCCCCATAACGGCACACGCTCCACCGTTATTTCCCCCGGGCACAATAAAGCACAGGGCTGCTGAAAATAACTGGTTCTGGGTTTTGTTTTTTTGGTTTGTTTGGCTACACATGGAGGGCTGAGAGGCAGCTGCATGGCTGCACTGGGTTTCCCAATGAACTCTGCCTGTTGAGCCAATAAGAACAGAAGAAAGCCTTGAAAGTCTTTTAGCCAAGCTGAGTTTCCATGATTCTGTTGCAAGCAGCCTTCTGAGAAAGCCAGAGTGGTGATCTAAATTCTCAGTGCTGCTCGCAGCTCTGCATGCCTTGGCATGCTTTTTGACTCAAATAGCAATATAAAAGTAGTTTACTTTTAACACACTTAAGAAACTGCCACTGATGGTGCCCATCACACGAGGCAAGTTTCAAATGTGGGGTGGAGGATATATATGTGTGTGTGCGTGTGTGTATGTGTGTGTGTTGTGTTGTGTGTGTGTGTATTGGCCAATACTCCTTCAGGTGGTGTGGCTCCCACTGAAATAAGTGTGTAAAAAGAGTGCCTCCCTTAACTCAGCTTAATTGAAAAGGTGTTAATGGTAAACTATTCCAGAAAGGGCAGTTTCTTAAGTCTGATGCCTTTAAGCCAAGTCTTATTGAAGGATATAAGGAGAAATGATCCCAGAAAGGATGGTTTCTTAAGATTGATGCCCTCAAAAAGAGGACCCTCATGTCGCACCTCAGAGTAGATTCACCTTGCTGAAAACACCAACTGCACACGGCCAGAAGTCTTTATAGTTTATCAAAAATAAAAGGGAAAAAGTTCTTAAAAACAAAGGTAAATGTTCCAAAAGATCAATAAAAAATAGCACTTGGAAGCTTAATCCAAAAAGGCACCAGCAAAACAAAAACCCAAGAGAATATGACAAAGTCCTGAAACCATGAACTGCAAGAATAATTCAGACAAAACAAAGGCAAGCTTCTTGGTAAAACGGAAAGTTGCTTTGACAAAGATTTGGTCTGCAAATACCCTTTGCAAAACATGAAGGCATTTCTCTGGCCTCTGGCCTCCTTCCTGTTAGCTATTCTCACACTCCTTCAGACTCTGAATTCCAAATGGTCAGCCCAATCTAAGGTTCCCATTTCACCAAGGTCGGTCTGTTCGTTAGTGTCAGCCTGTTTCCCTGCTTGCTGATCATCATTATCAGGCTGAGAACTGTCCTCCTTCTCTGAGTCAAACTGCACCTGCACTTGGCTAGTTTCAGTATCAACAATTCCTTGCTGTGGGAAACTGCATTTCTTCATTGTCTATAACAGGGACATTTTGAACCAGGCTGTGAACCTGAGTCCCATCATCCTCATCAGAGACACTCTGTGGTTCCAGCTAAGTCACAACACCCCATAAGTTCCCTATTGCTGCCAGTAGGCCAGATCTTCCCAGATCTTTTGGTTACCAGATTAAAAAATGGATTTTTCCTGACCGAATTTAGGAGGCTCCTGAAAAATGGACCTGGGGGTCCACCGAAATCCGGATACCAAAAACAGAACAGAGTTTAACCGCATTGTATACCCCTAGTAGACGAGGGCAACTGGCCCCTGAGTTAGATTTGGTACTTTCCCCTTTGTGTGAAAAAACTCTCAACTCTTCCATGGGTCATATCAAAATCCAAAAATTTGGCACCAAAACTTGCCTTTGACTTACACATGACACCAACTTATACATAAATATATAGAGTATGTCTGTTTCTACATTTATAATAAAACTTCTGCTTTCCTGAATATAAGCATTAATGATGTATGCTATTTTTATGCATAATACAGTACTAGGTATTTTTGTCATGTTTTCAGGGCCTCCCAATGCCAGCATTCATAAGAGACTGAGTTATCTATATTAATGTAATAAATTAATATCTAAAATTGGTTATTATTATGTTAAGAGTTCACTGGAGCTGCACTCAATATGAAGTTTAATTAACAAATACCCACCTACACATTTAAATGAGAAAGAAAGGAACGAAAACAAGTAGTAAGGTGAGAATAATAAGCTTAGAAATCTGATATGTTTAGAAACTGTATATGCTGAGCATCCTGTATCCAAAATCTGAAATATTCTGAAATCTGAATGTGTTCAAAATTTGAAATTGTCCATATTCACTAAGAGAGTTTCTGACGGTTCAATCTATGAAAAAATTGTTTCAAACACAAAGCTATTCAAAAAATGGTGCATATTTTACCTTCAGGATATGTACATACATTGTATGCAGAACACAATTGATTTCATGATTAGATTTTAGTCACTTCTCCATATATCTTACTTTATA
Organism: Anolis sagrei; assembly: GCF_037176765.1. NCBI lineage: Eukaryota > Metazoa > Chordata > Lepidosauria > Squamata > Anolidae > Anolis > Anolis sagrei. The sequence goes on along the minus strand of NC_090024.1, from coordinate 8,864,304 downwards.
AGGGCTTTTTAATATTGTAATACTGGCATTTGTACATATTAGGGCTGTGCATTCAGCGTAAACCAGTTTCGTGTCCTGGGTTTTGGTGGGGGCACCGATCTATTTCTTGGGAGCCTCCCCAAATTGAGAGGACAGATACCTGTTTTCACTCTGGGGTGCCAAAAGATCTGTCTTCTATCAGCCCATTATTGGGGGAGGGACTTCCAAGGCTCCCCTTCCCACCATTTTAGGCATTTAAGCTGTTTTATAAAAAAACCAAGATCATGGCAACAAGAATGATTGACAACTGGGAAATAGAGGGAGAAAATGTGGAGGCCGTGACAGACTTTGTATTTCTAAGCGCAAAGATGACTGCAGATGCAGACTGTGGCCAGGAAATCAGGAGACGCTTACTTCTTGGGAGGAGAGCAATGTCCAGCCTCGATAAAATAGTAAAGAGTAGAGACATCAGACTGGCAACAAAGATCCGCCTAGTCAAAGCCATGGTATTCCCTGTAGTCACCTACGGATGTGAGAGCTGGACCTTAGGGAAGGCTGAGCGAAGGAAGAGAGATGCTTTTGAGCTGTGGTGTTGGAGGAAAGTGCTGAGAGTGCCTTGGACTGCGAGAAGATCCAACCAGTCCATCCTCCAGGAAATAAAGCCCGACTGCTCACTGGAGGGAAGGATACTAGAGACAAAGTGGAAGTACTTTGGCCACATCATGAGGAGACAGCAAAACCTAGAGAAGACAATTATACTGGGGAAAGGGGAAGGCAAAAGGAAGAGGGGCCGACCAAGGGCAAGATGGATGGATGGCATCCTTGAAGTGACTGGACTGACCTTGAAGGAGCTGGGGGTGGTGACGGCCGACAGGGAGCTCTGGCGTGGGCTGGTCCATGAGGTCACGAAGAGTCGGAGACGACTGAACGAATGAACAATAACAACTCTAGAGGAGAGGTGCTGAGCTATAGGAAGATGCATATGCTTTAAGCAGGTTTCTTACCCTTCTACTCTAGAGGAGAGGTGTTTGACTCTAGGCAGGTAGGTGCACACCCTTTCTGGACCTGCCCACCACAGACACACACTCTTTTTCCAAGGCAAGGAGGCAAGCTCCAACTTTCTTACTCTAGAGGAGGCACTCAGCTGCAGGCAGTCATGCTGGGTCTGCATGCCACACACATTCCCTCTCTCTTTCCAAGCCAAGGAAGCATGGAGTCCCACGTGCTCATGAAAGCAGAGGGGGAGCAGTTGATCGGCTCCTGCTTGCTTTTGTGACAAGTGGGCTTTTGTGCAAGGGACCCCCTCCCCGTTATGTGCTCCCGATGGTGCCAGAGGTGCTGCAGGGATCAAAGGAAATGGGATCCGCACACTACCCTTGTATGTGTGTGTGTATATGTGTGTCTCAAAATATCCACCTGCTTTTTCTCAATTGATAGGACACCAGATTTCTTTTGCTGCCTGATGACCAATGACTACAGCATCTTTATAATTTCAGGTTTTCTTAATACTATTGCATATGTAGAGATTTCAGGCACTTCTACCCCACCCTTCTCAAACCCCGAGGGGGGACTCAGGGCGGCTTACAACCGGCACAATTCGATGCCAACAGTTCAACAGATAAAATACATAACAACAATAACCACAAGTTAAAACATTCAATTAATATAATCTATATCTATATCTATATCTATATATATAATAAAGAAGAGTGTTTGTATGCGACGGACAGAAGTGCGGAGGACGTAGGGCGGAGGGATATGTGGCAGCGTTCTGATTGGCTGCCGCTGTGGTGCTATTTGCATATGGTCTCTGATTGGGCAGCTTCAATAGGAGCCCCTGGTGGAGAAGAGGGTTCATGGCAGAAACAGGGCATGACAGAAGGAAATTTGCATATGCTCTCTGATTGGCCAGCCTCAAATCCAACATTCCGAGATGACAAAGAGAGGAAAGGAAAGGCCAAAGGGGGCTGGGTCAGAACACTACCAATACAGACCGAAATAGGCACACAGAGCCCCCATCACCCACTCAACATCCTACTGCAGTTTGGAGGAGTATGAACCATGGATGATGGGACTTGCAGTACCACCACTCACATTCTGAGACCGCTGTTAACCTTATCCAATGACCAAACTTGGCACATAGACCTCTCATGACCCACTTTACGTCCTGGTGTGGTTTGGCCGGGGATGAACCATGGATTATGGGACTTGCGGTACCTTTGCTCAATTCTTGAGACCACTGCAACCCTCATCCAATTACCGATAAAGACCAAACTTGGCACACTGACTTTCCATGACGCACTCTGCATCCTGGTGTGGTTTGGAGGAGGATGCACTATGGACGATGGGACTTGCAATACCTGCACTCCCTTCCTAAGACCATTACAACTGCCAACAATGATGGATCAGGACCACAATTTACACAGAGAGCCCGCATGACCCACTCTACACCCTGGTGCGGTTTGGAAGAATTTGACAATGGATGATGGGACTTGCAGTCCCTTCACTCACTTCCTGAGACCACTGAGACCCTCGCCAATGACTGATCAAGACCAAACTTGGCACACAGAGTCCCCATGATCCACTCTACATCCTGGTGCACTTTCGAGGAGGACAGACCATGGATGATGGGACTTCAAGTACCTCCACTCCCTTCCCAAGACTGCTGCAACCCTCATCTAATGTCCAATCAAGACAAAACTTAGCCCAGAGAGCCCCCATGAGCCACTCTACATCCTGCTGCAGTTTTGGAGGAGGGTTGACCATGGATGATGGGACTTGCAGTACCTTTACTCACTTCCTGAAACCACTGTGACCCTAATCCAATGACTGATCAAGACAAAACTTAGCACACAGAGCCCCCATGACCTACTCTACATCCTGCTGCAGTTTGAAGGAGGATGGACTTTGTATGATGGGACTTGCAGTACCTTACTCACTTACGGAAACCACTGCCACCCTCATCCAATGACTGATAAAGACCAAACTTTGCACACAGAGCCCCCATGACCCACTCTATATCCTGCTGCTGTTTGGAGGAGGGTGGACCATGGATGATGGGACTTCAAGTGCCTTCACTCACTTCCTGAAAACAATGCAGCCGTTATCCAATGACCAATAAAGACCAAACTTGGCATACAGAACCGCAATTATCCACTTTCTCTAATAACCCGGGCAGCGCCGGGTCCCCAAGCTAGTATATAATAAAAGTCAAAGTTTGTATGCGTTGGAAGTGCGGCGGACGTAGGGCGGAGGGATATGTGGCAGCTTTCTGATTGGCTGCCGCTGTGGTGCTATTTGCATATGGTCTCTGATTGGCCAGCTTCAATAGGAGCCCCTGGTGGAGAAGAGGGTTCATGGCAGAAACGGGGCATGACAGAAGGAACTTTGCATATGGTCTCTGATTGGCCAGCCTCAAATCCAACATTCCGAGATGACAAAGAGAGGAAAGGAAAGGCCAGAGGGGGCTGGGTCAGAACACTCCCAATACAGACAGAAATAGGCACACAGAGCCCCCATCACCCACTCTACATCCTACTGCAGTTTGGAGGACTATGAACCATGGATGATGGGACTTGCAGTACCACCACTCACATTCTGAGACCGCTGTTAACCTTATCCAATGACTGATCAGGACCAAACTTCGCACAGAGACCTCTGATGACCCACTTTATGTCCTGGTGTGGTTTGGCCGGGGATGGACCGTGGATTATGGGACTTGCAGTACCATTGCTTAATTCTTCATACCACTGCAACCCTCATCCAATTACCAATAAATACCAAACTTGGCACACTGAGTCTCCATGACACACTCTACATCCAGGTGCAGTTTGAAGGAGGATGCACCATGGACGATGGGACTTGCAATACCTGCACTCCCTTCCTAAGACCATTATAACTGCCAACAATGATGGATCAGGACCACAATTTACACAGAGAGCCCGCATAACTCACTCTACATCCTGGTGTGGTTTGGAAGAATTTGACAATGGATGATGGGACTTGCAGTCACTTCACGCACTTCCTGAGACCACTGAGACCCTCGCCAATGACTCATCAAGACTAAACTTGGCACATGGAGCTTCAATGACCCACTCTACATCCTGGAGCAGTTTGGAGGACACCAGACCATGGATGATGGGACTTCAAGTACCTAGACTACCCAAGACTGCTGCAAAACTCATCTAATGACCAATCAAGACCAAAGTTGGCACACAGAGCCCCCATGACCCACTCTACATCCTGCTGCAGTTTTGGAGAAGGGTGGACCATGGATGATGGAACTTCCAGTACCTTCACTCACATTCTGAGACCTCTGCAAACCTCATCCAATGACAGATCAACACCAAACTTGGCACATAGACCTCTCATGACCCACTTTACGTCCTGGTGTTGTTTGGAAAAAATTGGAGATGGATGATGGGACTTGCAGTACCTTTGCTCACTTCCTGAGACCACTGAGACCCTCCCCAATGACTAATCAAGACTAAACTTGGCACATGGAGCTCCAATGACCCACTCTACATCCTGCTACAGTTTGGAGGAGGACAGACCATGGATGATGGGACTTCAAGTACCTCCACTCCCTTCAAAACATTGCTGCAGCCCTCTTCTAATGACCGATCAAGACCAAACTTGGCACGCAGAGCCCCCATGATCCACTCTACATCCTGCTGCAGTTTGAAAGGGGATGGACTTTGGATGATGGGACTTGCAGTACCTTCACTCACTTACTGACACCACTGCCACCCTCATCTAATGACTGATAAAGACCAAACTTGGCACACAGAGCCCCCATGACCCACTCTATATCCTGCTGCTGTTTGTAGGAGGATGGCCCATGGATGATGGGACTTCAAGTACCTTCACTCACTTCCTGAAAATAATGCAGCCGTTATCCAAAGACCAATAAAGACCAAACTTGGCATACAGAACCACCATTACCCACTTTCTCTTATAACCCGGGCAACGCCGGGTCCCCAAGCTAGTAACAACTAAAAGCCAATCTAGTGGCCAACGTTCACCGAGTTCTAAAATCCGTAAGTCCATTTAGCATTACCATAGTCCTTTCCAAATTCTGGTCATCATTACCTTGTCAGTCTGTCAGATTTCCCAAAGGCCTGGTCCCATATCATGTTTTCAGCTTCCTTCTGAAGGAGAGGAGGTATGTTGATGACCTAATTTCCCCGGGGAGTGAGTTCCACAGGCGAGGGGCCACCACTGAGAAGGCCCTGTCCCTCGTCCCCACCAGTCTCACTTGTGATAGAGGCGGGGCCGAGAGCAGGGCCTCCCCAGAAGATCTTAAGCTCCGAGGTGGGACATAGAAGGAGATACGTTCGGATAGATCATGATTATAAATCAGTTACAAATGTGTTAATCGAGGTTACATAATGAGAACTGTTCTTGAGAAATCCGGCTAAATTTCTGGAAAATTCAACATAGTAACCCAATGCAGGATGAGTATTTATCTTAAATGCTTGCAACCAGAAGTGTTACAAAGTTTTTGGATTTTGTAATCCTGGTATTCCCATATACTCTCTCTCTCTCTCTCTCTCTCTCTCTATATATATATATTTAATGTAATGTTTGTTTGTGGGATTAACAGAACTCAAAAACCACTGGAGGAATTGACACCAAATTTGGACACAAGACACCTAAAAACCCAATGTACGTCCTTCACTCATAAAAACACTGAAAAACACAGCAGAAGGGACTTAAAATGCCCCAAAAAGCTAAATGATGAAAAGCTAAACGACAATACAGAAAAAAGGGAAGAAAGAGGGATGGAAGGGGAGAAAAAACAAACAAACAAACAAAGAGGGAGGGAGGGAAAGAAAGAAGGAAAGGGATAAGGAAGCATGGAAGCAAAGAGAGAAGGAAGGAAGGAAAGAGGTAGAGAAGGAAGAAAGGAGAGAAAGAGGGAGGGAAAGAAAAAGGGGGAGGAAGGAAATTTAGAGAAGGAAGGAAGGAGAGAAAGAAAGAAAAAAAGGGAAAGAAGGAAGGAAAGAGGGAGCGAAGGAAGGAGGGAAGATGTAGATAAAGAGAGGGAAGGAAAGAAGGAAAGAAAGAAGGAAGAAAAGAGAGACAGCAGAAGAGAAAGAAAAAGGGGAAAGGAAGGAAAGAGATAGAGAAGGAAGGAAGAAGAGAAGGAAAGACGGAAGGAAGGCAGGAAGGAAGGAAGGAGAGAAAGAGGGAAGGTTGGTCACAGCAACGCGTGGTGGGTACAGCTAGTGTATGTGTGTGTGTGTATATCCCATTCACAAGTGAGAGGGGGAACTGTGACAGGGATCCAGCTTTTGGAGCCCCTGGTGGTGCAGCAGGTTAAACCACTGTGCTGCTGCACTTGCTGACCGAAAGGTCGGCGGTTCAAATCTGGGGAGCATGGTGAGTTCCCACTGTTAGGCCCAGCTTCTGCCAACCTAGCATTTTGAAAACATGCACATGTGAGTAGATCAATAGGTAACACTCCAGTGAGAACGTAAAAGCGCTTCATGCAGTCATGCTGGCCACATGACCTTGGAATTGTCTATGGCAGGGGTCCTCAAACTTTTTAAACAGGGGGCCAGTTCACTGTCCCTCAGACCATTGGAGGGCCGGACAATAGTTTTTTTTAAAAAAAACTATGATTAAATTCCTATGCACACTGCACATACCTTATTTTGCTACTGTTATGAATCATAATGTAAATATCTGATACGCAGGATGTATTTTCATTGTTACAAACTGAGCACACAGCATTGCGATTAATCACAAAAAGAATATGTAATTATATATTGTGAAATATTTATTTCTAATTACAAATAAATGACATTTTGACTTCAAGCATGTCGTAGCAAGAGTAACAGTCTTAATATAACAACAGGGAACCCATTAATATGTTTACTGATCAGCCTATCAGCCAAACTCCCATGACCAACAGAAAATACTGGAGAGGTTTGGTTAAAATACACTCATACATGTGGACGTTGCAGTCACTCCTGCAGTCAAAGAGCATTCTGAAATCCCCAACAATGGGATTCAACCAAACTTGGCATACAGAACACCCATGACAATTAGATTCATCATAGTATGTGGCAGCCACACAAACAAAGTATCTGGAGGAGAACAACTACATTCAAAGTAAGGGCCACACAATTAAACAGGAAATAACACTTTCAAGCCAGGAACAGATTTTTGTTCTCCAATTTGGATTCAGAGTGTGATTCCAGGTGGGAAGCTTTGACCAAAGTAGGAGATCACAAGAGGAGGACATTATTATTATTATTATTATTATTATTATTATTATTATTATGTTTATGTTTATTATGTTTTGTCGAAGGCTTTCATGGCTGGAATCACTAGGTTCTTGTGGGTTTTTTCGGGCTATAGAGCCATGTTCTAGAGGCATTTCTCCTGACGTTTCGCCTGCATCTATGGCAAGCATCCTCAGAGGTTGAGAAGGTACTTCTCAACCTCTGAGGATGCTTGCCATAGATGCAGGCGAAACGTCAGGAGAAATGCCTCTAGAACATGGCTCTATAGCCCGAAAAAACCCACAAGAACTTTATTATGTTTATTTATACACCACTTTTTGTCTCCACAAGGAGACTGTGGGCTCTTCCAGATAGGCCCTATATCCCAGGATCTGATCCCAGGTTTTCTTCTTTAAACTGGATTATATAAGTCTGCACTGCCAGATAATCTGGGATAAAAGAGAAAACCTAGGATCAGATCCTGGGATATAGGACCTGTCTTGAAGGGCCCTCAAAGGGCCCTTCCAAACAGCCATATAACCCAGAATGTCAAGGCAGATAATCCACAATATCTGCTTTGAACTGCATTATCAGAGTCCACACTGCCATATAAACCAGTTCAGTGTGGATTTTATACAGCTGTGTGGAAGGGGCCAAAGCAGCTTACATTTCAATACAATTTCAAATCTACGAATATATGAAACACTACAACAGAATGGAGCCCCCGGTGGCGCAGTGGGTTAAAGCACTGAGCTGCTGAGCTTGTTGATCGAAAGGTCGCAGGTTCGATTCCGGGGAGCGGAGTGAGTTTCCGCTGTCAGCCCTAGCTTCTGCCAACCTAGCAGTTCAAAAACATGCAAATGTGAGTAGATCAATAGGTACCGCTCTGGCGGGAAGGTAACAGCGCACCATGCAGTCATGCCGGCCACATGACCTTGGAGGTGTCTACGGACAATGCTGGCTCTTCGGCTTAGAAATGGAGATGAGAACCACACCCCAGAGTCAGACATGACTGGACTTAATGTCAGGGGACAACCTTTACCTTTCACAACAGAATTAAATATCATTGGTATTTTTTAAAGCAGGCATGGGTCAACTTGGGCCCTCCTTGTGTTTTGGACGTTAATTCCCACAATTCCTAACAGCCTACCTACGGGCTGTTTTCACAGCAGGGGCCTGGATTTGCTGAAGAGAAGCAGAGGACAAAGAAGAGAAGAAAAGGAACCTCCGGTTTTGAGGAGATGTCTTTCCTCACGGAGGCTGGCGTTTCTGCCGCCCCCACTCTCCCCTTCCTGTTTAGCTGGGAAGGGGTGGGCTTTGCAGGGGCTCCTTGAGCCCTGCGTTCAGGTAGAGGTGTAGGGAAGGAGGGAGGGCTGGATGGTGAGGGGAGGCTTCGGGGGTGCCTATTGGCAGCTGTGTCTTTTTCTGGAAGAGTAGAGGCAAGGGATTATCTTGCCTCCATTCTTCCAGGCAGCAGCCGCACACTCCCACCGCCACCTTCACCTCCTCTGAGGAAGAAAAAGAAAGGGAAGAAGAGGAGAAAGGGAGAGGGAAAAAGAGAGAGAAAGAGAAGAGAGAAAGGAGGAGGGAGAAAGAGAAAGAGAGAGAGGAAAGGGGGAGAGACTGAAACGGGGAGAAGGAGAGAGAGCTTGAGGGGGGAAAAGAAAGAACGAAAGGAGCTCTGTGTTAGCAGAGCAAAGACTGATTTCACTAAGACACAGGCCTCCTCCTTGGTGGGCCGGATAAATGCCCTCAGGGGGCCGCATCTGGCCCCCGGGCCGTAGTTTGGGGACCCCTGGTCTATGGACAATGCTGGCTCTTTGGCTTAGAAATGGAGATGAGCACCACCCCACAGAGTTGGACAGAACTAGACAGAGTTGGACAGAACTAGACCTCTCTTCAAACTACAAGAGAGGAGATTCCATCTGAACATTAGGAAGAACTTCCTGACTGTGAGAGCCGTTCAGCAGTGGAACTCTCTGCCCCGGAGTGTGGTGGAGGCTCCTTCTTTGGAAGCTTTTAAGCAGAGGCTGGATGGCCATTTGTCAGGGGTGATTTGAATGCAATATTCCTGCTTCTTGGCAGAATGGGGTTGGACTGGATGGCCCATGAGGTCTCTTCCAACTCTTTGATTCTATGATTCTATGATTCTAATGTCAAAGGGAAACCTTTACCCTTACTTATTAATCTTTTTGGGAAAAGGGGGGCACAAAACATAAATGGAAGAGATTTTTTGCATATCCTGTTAGCAATAAACACCTATTAACCTCACACATCACTAGCTGTCTTTTTGCAATGTTTTCCTTGCAGCTTTATCTATCACTTTCCAAAATAATTGCAGTAAAACTATGGGTCTTAAAAAGCAATAATGAAAAGGAGAAAGAAAGGGGAAGGGGGCAGAACAACCTAAGCCAGATAGCATTTGTCAATCTCAGATTCAAAAGAAAGGTTGGCAGATTTGGTGATTGAAGAGGCCGCTTTTCAAAACAGGCATGCTAAAAAAAGTACAGCCATTACCACAGTGTTTTTAATTTAATTTAGGAAGAAAGCAACCTGTAACTCTGCTAAGCTTCACCTCCTAGCTCTGCTACAACTCCGAGATCTGCTTGGTTTCATTAGCTTGGATAATCCTGGCTTCCTCCAAACAGTGAACCTTGGAGTCACCTGGAGATTCAGAGCTACAATCCAGTGAGCAGAAGCCCAAAGCAATTACGGGTCGAGAGGGCCCAAGGCAGCCGAGGAACATGTGACCTGGGACTCTCAAAATGCTTTTTGAGATGTGACAGCAGTGTGATTACCGTTTTGTATTATCTTTCATCCAGAAGAGAGAACTGAGGGATAGGAACCTGCCTTTTTGACAGGCTATTGTGACATAGCGGCCCATTCCTCTCGCTTGAGATTTTCCATCACAGGTACACACCATTCTGATAGACCAAGAAAAGGGAAGCATGGCAGCAGCAACAACATTCACATCAGTAGTAGCCCAACCATTGCAAAAGGCATGTTTTCACTTGTACAATCCAGTTTTGTGAGTCACCTTGAGTGACAACTAGCATAGTATAGTGATTTCAGAGTTGGATTAGGTCTCTAGGAGACCAGGGTTCAAATCAGTGCTCAGCCATGGAAATCCACTGGGTGACTTTAGGGACGTCACACTCTTTTTGCCTTTGAGGAGGGCAATGACATGACTCCTCTGGTTATATCCTATGGAGGAGGTCATCACATGTTTGTTTATCTATTTACAGTATTTATATTCTGCCCTTCTCACCCTGCAGGGGACTCCAAGCGGATTACAATGCACATATACGTGGCAAACATTCAATGCCAATTAGATGTACGACATATATAGACAGACACAGAGGCAATTTAACATTCCAGCTTTCCAGCTTCATGAGGGTATGCTCAATTCTGGCCACAGGGGGAGCTGCTGCTTCACCGTCCATTTGGGACACCGAGTCATAGAATCATAGAATCAAAGAGTTGGAAGAGACCTCATGGGCCATCCAGTCCAACCCCCTGCCAAGAAGCAGGAATATTGCATTCAAACCACCCCTGACAAATGGCCATCCAGCCTCTGCTTAAAAGCTTCCAAAGAAGGAGCCTCCACCACACTCTGGGGCAGAGAGTTCCACTGCTGAACGGCTCTCACAGTCAGGAAGTTCTTCCTAATGTTCAGATGGAATCTCCTCTCTTGTAGTTTGAAGCCATTGTTCCGCGTCCTAGTCTCCAAGGAAGCAGAAAACAAGCTTGCTCCCTCCTCCCTGTGGCTTCCTCTCACATATTTATACATGGCTATCATATCTCCTCTCAGCCTTCTCTTCTTCAGGCTAAACATGCCCAGTCCTTTGATGGAGTACTTCCTCATTCTTCTGCACGCTGCTGGAAGGTTTTATGACATTGTAAATTAGTTAAATTAGTGTCCCCACATAAAGTGGTACCTAAATTTCCTACTTGACAGATACAACTGTCTTTCGGGCTGCACAGGTTGACAGCAAGCTAGACTATTTGTCGCAACTCAGGATAGGTTCACCTTGCTCGGAACAACACCACACACCAGCGTTGTAGGTTTTGTAGTTTATTGAAGAAAGGTAAAATCAAAACATAGAAATATGGTTGCTGAAGTTTAAAAGTCAAAACAGGAACTTAAATACAATGCTAAGCTTCCAAGATCCAAAAGCAAATAACATGATCCACAGGCATTGGGCAAACCAGAATCCATGGCATCATGACAAAGTCCCAGGAACGAAGATCCAAAAGCAAAGTCCCAAAGAGCTAACAGCTTTCCCCTGAAAGGAGATTTCAAGGAAGTTCACAGGGTGTGAGCGGAGATACTCTGACAAAGAGTTGCCTTCAAACAGATCATTAAATATGCTTTGCTAACATGAAAGCATTACGTTGCCCCCGAAGTTCCTACTTGTTTGCAAACCGGATGCTTCGGCATAACCTTAATTGCAAACGGTCCTCCCTACACAGATCCTCATTATTTTCAAGGCCAGATCCTTCATTATCTTGTGACTGGCCTGCCTGGGAATCGTTGGGCCTGAGTTCATAGAAGGACCAGTCGACTCCTCCACCTGCAGCTGTGAATCTAAATCATAATTATCTTCTAAAACAACATTCCTTTCCCTGGGAAACTGAGGTGCTTCAAAATCAACACTGTCTGTGTGCTGGTACAGCTGTACTAGAAGCTCCAACTTTATTTGCTTTGTATTAAGTGTTTGCTTGCAGCCCAAGGCTTGGGATTCTGCAGAAGGGTGGCTTCCTGTTAAAGTTTGCAGTTATAGGGCAGGCCACCTGTCCATCATCGTTAAGTTTGGTTCCGCCCCCTGTTCAGGACAATTGAGAAGGGAAGGGAGTCATTTTCAGTAGGTCTCAGCAAGGAAAGTCAATGTACAGGACTTGTACAGACTTCTCCTGTACAAAGTCTTCAACTCTTAAGACCTCCGGGGGAGAACATCCTTAAGAGCAAAAGGATTCCCAAAGATTCCCAGGGAAACAGCATTACAGCCCCGAGGAATTTCGGAGGGAATAACAGCTTTGAATATCTAAGAACTCCAGCTGAAGTGACTACAGGCCTACTGGTAGGTCCACTCGGTGCTTTGAGACGCAGTTCAACCCGGTAGTGGCACCCACATCAGTTAGGTTTAGGATCACTGTTAGCTTGGGAGAAGTTTGGAAAGGGATTTTCCTTTAGAGTAAAAGTAACAGTTAGAAGCCACCAGTTGCACAAACGCCTGGAAGCATTTGTTTAACCTTTTGAAGACAAAAGAAGTTTCTGTTGATTGTTCACCAATAAAAGACTTTGTTATATTTCACAAGCCCTCTAAAGACTGTTTATGGTGAAAATCCTTAAGAATTTCTCTTCGGGGGCCCTGGCTTCCCGCTGGGCTAAAGTTGCACGTCCTGCTTTAAAAGCAATTTGTTTCAAGCACAGCGCACGACAGAACAGTCTGCTTCAACAACAGGGACTTATGCAGAAATCTGTAACCCATCATCCTCCTCGTCCTGAGGAAACTCAGGCTCAGAAAGCCCATGCTCAGGCTGAGCCACAACACTATTATTGGCCAGGAGCTCACTCCAACCCAGGCTGGCAATGAATCCATGACCTCTCAGTTAGTAGTGTTTTAATGCAGCTGGCTACTAACTAGTTATGCCACAGCCTAGTAATAAGAAAATAGATATCTAGAGCTTTCAATTGATTTCTATTCCAGGGTTGGTGCTCGGAGGAAGAAGAAATGGTGTGCCTTATAACCAACAAAGTGTACCACTCATGTAGTAAGCCATAACTAGATTCAATGTTAGTGGTTGTAACTGTGATACTTAGGAAAACTGGGAGTAGTCCTGGGTATTTAGGAGTCCCACCTTCAAATCAAATGTTTGGTGCTTGGTGTGGGGGAATCCTGTGATTTCAAGGAGAAAACACCGTCTGTAGTGGGTATGGTTCCTGTCAACAGGAATGTGGGTTCAACAGAAAGTGACAAACGTTATCAATCGCCTTACTAGTAACACTGAAAGTGGTAATGAGTTTCTAGTAGATGTTGGCAGTTCAAGGCTGGGAACAGACTTTGGGAATTTTAGCAACTTAGCACAGCTATTAGGATGAGAGATGGGTAATGCACCTGCACACTTCAATTCCCTTTGTCTGGTTCTGCTCTATGTAACACCAGCAATCCAATTTCCATTGTCTCTTTTCTTCTTTTCTCAACGTTTTGCATTACCTGCCCAAGCTGCCTTTCACCTTGGCTTGTTAATTTCACAGCCAAGATCCTGACCTGCTCACTTCGCTCTGTTTTTCCTCCCCAATTTTGCAGCCTGGCTCCAATCCCTAGTGTTTGCCACTGTGCTTGAAGGTGTGACAAATTCATTAAGAACCCAACACAAGACAAATGGCGGGGGAACAAGTGAGGAGAATCTCGGGATTAGAGAGGTATTTCATAACTGCCATTCTCTTTTATAACAAAGTTGGGCCAAAGCTCCAGGTCAGCGGAAAGCTAGGAGGAAATGTTCAAGTCTGCCTTCCACCGTTCTTCTCAAACTGTAATTGGTCCTAGCTGAGCTCAACCTGGCTCAACACAAAATGAAATAAAGTGAAAAATGAGGGTGGGGGTGGTGGGTGGCATTATATGCTATGGTACCTCTATGGCTGCCTTCCCAAACCCAGGGACTTCAAGAGGCCATTATCTAAATATACAGGTTGTGCAGCCTGGGGGTGATGGAGGTATCCATCCAGAGCAGAGACAGAGAGCCAGTTAGCAGGCTGCATTAAAGCCTTGGTTACAACTCACCACTTCACACTGAAAGCCAGCAATTGCCTATCTGTGTCCTGCTCTTAACTACAAACAAGGTTCAGAGGTCTAAAGTCCAAGTGCTGGGTCTCCATCAGAGATACAAGTAGGATGACAGTGTTTCTGGATATGCTCGGCACACCTGCATTTATCAATTTCAGATTCAAAATATATATATTGGAGATTGACGAGATCACCTTTCAAACTAGGCATGCTAAACAAAGTACTCACTTTACCATTTCATTTTTAATTTAGGAAGAAAGCAACCTGTACATCTGCCAAGCTTCACTTCCTAGCTCTGATACAACTCAGTTTCATTAGATTGGATAATTGAGCTGTTGTTGTAGCCCAAAATGTTTCCATTGATGAGGCAATCAGCAAACACTCGATGGCAGTGTTGTTTCTCAACCTTCCTAATGCCATGACCCCTTAATACAGTTCCTCATGTTGGGGTGACCCCCAACCATAACATTATTTTCGTTGCTACTCCACAACTGTCATTTTGCTACTGTTAAGAATCGTAATATAAATATCTGATATGCAGGATGTATTTGCATTCACTGGCACAAATACTAAATATTCCTGTGCTGGTACGGCTGTACTCCTACTTCATTTTCTTTCTATTAAGTGTTTGCATGTATTCCAAGGTTCCATGCATTTTGCAATAAGGTGGTTTCCCTTGCTCTGCAATTATAGGGCCAATGACCCATCAACCATCATTATGTTCTTTAGGGCTCTGGGAGGGAAAAGAAAGACTTCAGGCAGTCTTTCAGTTTTGGAAGCCCAGTTCAGGATGTGAGCTTTCCCCGCTTGTACAGGAGATTCGTTTCTCACAACATCCGGGGAAAACAGCCCTAAAGCTTCTAAGGAAAACAGTTTTACAGTACAACCCTTGTTGGGGTTAAAGATACAGATCCACATCATTCGTGGAGAAAATCCAAAAGGACTCCAGCTGGAAAATCTACAAGGTCTTGGCTGGTAGGTCTACTTGGGTAACCAGAAGCAATT
Source organism: Anolis sagrei (assembly GCF_037176765.1). Classification (NCBI taxonomy): domain Eukaryota; kingdom Metazoa; phylum Chordata; class Lepidosauria; order Squamata; family Anolidae; genus Anolis; species Anolis sagrei. The sequence continues at coordinate 8,849,300 of NC_090024.1, read as the reverse complement.
GGAGCCGGGAGTAGGGCCCACACCAACAGAGCCTAGAAAACAGATTGCCCGGGATGGGTCACAAAGGGTTTTCCTTGTTAAAGAAAGAAATAGTTCTCCAAGCAAGGTGCCCACAAGTTGATTCAAAGCCTTGAAGCATTTGTTTAATTTGTTGAAGATCTAAGAAGTTTTTGATTGTTTGTTAAAGACTTAAGCAATAATAAAGGACTTTGTTAAACCTTTCAAGCTTCTAAAGACTCTGTATAGGAAAATCCTTAGGGCCTCTCAGTCGAGGCACCCCGGCTTCCCGCTGGGCACAAAGAGCACATCCTGTTCAAAAGCCAACTGCTATAGGCCCAGTGCGTGAGAGCACAACATCCAAATTTGAATACTGGTGGGGTTGGGATTGGTTTTGCGACATCTGGACCATAAGGAAGGCTGAGCGAAGGAAGAGAGACACTTTTGAACTATGGTGATGGAAAGTTCTGAGAATGCCTTGGACCGCAAGAAGATCAAACCAGTCCATCCTCCAGGAAATAAATTGAAACTGAATCTAGACAAGACAGAGGTTCTTCTCATCAAGAGTCCCAGACTAGGGATGGAAGTGTGTCAACCTATTTTGGACTGGAGGGAAGGATATTGGTGGCAAAGATGAAGTACTTTGGCTACATAATGAGAAGACAGGAAAGCTTGGAGAAGACAATGATGCTGGGGAAAATGGAAGGAAAAAAGAAAAGGTGCCAACCAAGGGCAAGATAGATGGATGGTATCCTTTGAGATGACTGGCTTGATTTTGAAGGAACTGGGGATGGTGATGGCCAACAGGGAGCTCTGGCGTGGCCTGGTCCATGAAGTCACAAAGAGTCAGAAGCGACTGACCAAATAAACAACAACAGCATCTATCTATCTATCTCCATCTCCATCCCTATCTCTACTATCATCCAACTATTCTCCTTGCTCAGGACATAGAACAGTTCACAATGAATGCAATAATTCTGACCACAGATATTTACTCCTTGTAAACCAAATGCAGGCTATCAGCTATTGTGTTTGCTTCATTTTTCCCATGCTCAGGTTTCAGAATGCCAAGGCTGATATAATTAATCACAAACTGATTTAATTGGTTGTCAGCCTTGAGCATTTTGAGAGGTTGTCTACCCATTTAAAAATAAGCAAGTGACCCTGGGTGTCTCATTCTCTCCTCGTCCTTACTCCAATTGTATTATGCACACCTTCCTGCTGTTATCTCTACCTCTCCTCTTGCCACCACAGCTTCTCACTGCCCAAAATAATCTGCTTTCTCAAAGAAAACAGAATAATCAAATATCGTTCACGTTAAAGCGTAAAAATTCAGAAAATACATGCTTCAAGAAGCATGGCTGAACACATTTCTTGAAGTGTGTCCTTAATTTTGGATGCAAATCATCTTTTCTTTGAACATAATTTGTGAGGAGTTTCACTTGTTTTACTTTTGCCATATTATATGCATGGAAAATGTGTGCCTGGGGATAGATCTGGGAAAAATTCAGAAAGCTACATTTATGTTACTAATGGGCAACATCTCCATGTCTTGCCTATGGATTTCTGAAACCATAAAACAATTTTTTGGGAATCATCAAAATGTGGAGTCATAGAGTTGCAAGGGTCACCTAGTCATGCTATGCAGGAATACAATGGAATCACTCTGGACAGATAGCAACCGAGCCTCTGTTTAACATCTCCAAAGAAAGAGATTGTACCATAATCTGAGACATCATTTTCCACTGTTAAAAAGTTCTAGTCATCAGGAAGTCCTTCCTACGGTTCATGTGAAATCTCTTCTCCTGCAATTTGAATCCACTGCTCTATGTCAGTGTTTTTCAACCTGGGGGTTGGAACCCCTGAAGGGGGGGTCACAAAAGGGGGTCAGAAGGGTCACCAAAGACCATCAGAAAACACAGTATTTTTTGTTGTTCACGGGGGTTCTGTGTAGAAGTTTGGCTCAATTCTATTGTTGGTGAGGTTCAGAATGCTCTTTGATTGTATGTGAACTATAAATCACAACAACTACAACTCCCCTATGTCAAGGTCTATTTTCCCCAAACTCCACCATTGCTCACATTTGGACATATTGACTATTCGGTCAAAGTTTGGTCCAGATCCATCATTGTTTGCTTCCACAGTGCTCTCTGAATGTAGATGAACTATAACTCCAAAACCCAAGGTCAATGCCCACCAGAACCTTCCTGTATTTTCTGTTGGTCATGGGAGTTCTGTATGTCAAGTTTGGTCCAATTCCATTGATGGTGGAGTTCATAATGCTCTTTGATTGCAGGTTAACTATAAATCCCAGCAACTACAACTCCCAAATGACAAAATCAATCCCCACCCCAACCACTCCAGTGCTCAAATGTGGGTGCATTGGGTATTTGTGACAAATCTGCATTGGGTATTTGTGACAAATCTGGTCCAGGGAATACATCTGGCATATCAGATATTTGCATTGTGATACATAACAGTAGCAAAATTACAGTTCTGAAGTAGCAACAAAAATAATTTCATGGTTGGGGGGTCACTGTATTAAGGGGTTGCGGCATTAGGAAGGTTGAGAACCACTACTCTATGTCCTAGTTCCTGGAGCAGCAGAAAACACGTTGGCTCCCTTTCAATATGCCATTTTTTCCAGATATTTAAAAATATCTATCATGCCACCTCTTCACCTTCTCTTCTCAAGGTTAATGTATCCATCTCAGTAAACTACTCCTCATAAGGATTCATCACTTCAGACTCTTGGCCATTTTGGTTGCCCTTCTGTGGACATATCGTCAACATCCTTCAGAAGGCTCCTTGACTCTAATCCAGGGGAGATGGTCTTTTGGATGATGTAGAGTTGTTCATTCGTTCAGTCGTCTCCGACTCTTCGTGACCTCATGGACCAGCCTACGCCAGAGCTCCCTGTCGGCCGTTATCACCCCCAGCTCCCTCAAGGTCAGTCCAGTCACTTCAAGGATGCCATCCATCCATCTTGCCCTTGGTCGGCCCCTCTTCCTTTTGCCTTCCACTTTCCCCAGCATAATTGTCTTCTCTAGGCTTTCCTGTCTCCTCATGATGTGGCCAAAGTACTTCAACTTTGTCTCTAGTATCTTTCCCTCCAGTGAGCAGTCGGGCTTTATTTCCTGGAGGATGGACTGGTTGGATCTTCTCGCAGTCCAAGGCACTCTCAGCACTTTCCTCCAGCACCACAGCTCAAAAGCATCGATCTTCCTTCGCTCAGCCTTCCCTAAGGTCCAGCTCTCACATCCGTAGGTTACTACAGGGAATACCATGGCTTTGACTAGGCGGATCTTTGTTGCCAGTCTGATGTCTCTACTCTTCACTATTTTATCGAGACTGGACATGATGTAGAGTACTATTCCTATAATTCTGCCACTGGGTGTGCCTTCTAGGACTTGAAGTCCACATTACTGGTAGGTAAGTTCTTCACCCCATTCCAATACAGAACCTGAAGCAAATCATTTTTTGACTATAACTTGCAAATTTCTGTTTCCCAAAAAGTAACAACTCCAAACTGTAATCCAATTCATCCAAATCTATCTTGTTACTGAGCTGAGCTACTTCAGCTTTCAGTGTGTCATAAACTGAAGTCAACAAAATCAAAGACAATAATATGCTCTGCCTTAAAGTGAAAACACTGGAATAATTAAACTTAGTTGCGGTTGTTTCAGTACTTCGGACAAAACTCTACCATAAATGGTTGGAATCATGACATTGCTTGTTCTCTAGTTTTCTGAAATTTGCTTTGATCTTTGTTACTTGTCCTATGCTATCTTTCCATGGGAAACTTGATGGAATTGGCCCCCAATACAGTTCCCCACACCTGTTCAAAGCAGTACAAACAAAACAAAAATTAACGTAAATCCAAAGAAAGGGCAGCCAGGAGAGTCTGGAAGGATCAAATACCACCAAGACAATCTTGAGGGAGGAAAAGGTCAAGGATGTTAACCCATGTCTATGTTGGTGGAATACTAAGCTGGACATTTCTGTCTGCCCAGCTTTCTTTGTCCATGCCAAAAAAGAATGTTCACATGGAGAAGCAATACATTCAGAGTCCCAACTTCTTCATTTGAGTTCTGCAGTAGGGAAGTTCGCTGATAGGTATAGTGCTCCCTCACTTATCATGGGTGTTGCATTCTAGGACCACCCGTGAAAAGTGGAAATCCACAAAGTAGGGACGATATATATATATAGGGTGAGGCAGAAGCAAGGAGAGATATAGGCACCATACACTTTTTTTCTTGCTGTAAGGCCATGATTTACATACTGTTTTGTATCGCCTCTCTCTTTTTTTATGATTGGCTTCCCCTTCTCCCAAGGGGGAGGATGAAACCCCCTTCCACACTTCATCGTTGATTGGCCCAAGTTATGAAACTGAAACTGAATTTCTGTATATGCTCCAGGAGACCATACAATTAAGGATGGCAATGGGTACTCACCCCCAGATAGTCCCAAGGCTACTTGGAAGTGAGTCCCTACATGCCCCATTAGATCTGGGCCTTTCAGGAAGGCCCATATCTAATGCAGTGTCAAGTTAATTTGGAACTTTCTTTGGACATCTCAGGTAAAAACCAGGACAGGTTTCGGTTTTGGGTCTGTCTGGATAGGCCCTCGGAGACAACCTCACATACAACATGCTATAATAGACATGAAATGTATAATTACAGCATTTGTCACAACGGCCAGATGAAACAACATTACTACAACTCTGGAAAAGTACTCCTTATTACTGTCACTTCTGCTCCAGATCCTGAAGCACACACAAACTGGAAAGCCTACAGCCAATGCCAATATTTTGACTTGAACTCACAACGAACAGTGAGGCAAAAATCCATGAATCAGTGAGTCCGTGAAAAACAAACCACGAAGTAGCAAGGGAATACTGTATATCATATGGGGATGCTACATCTACAGCTTCACTTTTTGATTTGCTCTATATCATTTATTTATTTATTTAGAGTTCTCGACCTCCGAGGAGGGACTCAGGCCGGCTAACAACATAAGATTCAATACAATAAGAAAAAAACATTATAAATCATCAATATAAAATACATTAAAATACAATTCATACAATTCATACAAGTTACAGCAAAAATCAGTTCGTCAAAAAGAATCACAAATTCATCGCCATCTGCCAGAAAGGTCAGTAGTTATTGACTCAGTCATCATTCTTCAAATGCAGTATCCCAAAGCAATGTTTTTACCAGCTTTCTAAACATCAGGAGGGAAGAGGCAGATCTAATCTCCATCGGGAGGAAGTTCCAAAGCCGAGGGGCCACCACCGAAAAGGCCCTGTCCCTCGTCCCCACCAAATGCGCTTGCGAAGGTGGTGGGACCGAGAGCAGGGCCCCTTCAGAAGATCTTAACAACCTTGATAGTTCATAGGGGAGAATCCATTCGGACAGCTAAATAGGGTCAGAGCCGTTTAGGGATTTATAGGTCAACACCATTACTTTGAATTGTGCTCGGAAGCTGATTGGCAGCCAGTGGAGCTGGCGCAACAGAGGAGTGATATGCTCCCTGTACCCCGCTCCTGTTAGTAATCTGGCTGCCGCTCGTTGTACTAGTTGTAGCTTCCGGGCAGTCTTCAGATGCAACTCCACATAGAGAGCGTTGCAGTAGTCTATACGGGGTGTAGCCAGAGCATGTACCACCGTGGCCATTCATGGTGGGAATGTCACTTTCTGTCTCCATTTGGAGGAGAAGCTACCAAGGAAAGTGGGGATTTCTGGACTTGCTGTGAGGGAGATGCAGCCCATATAGCAGTCTAGGGTGGGCATTGGAACCAAGTCATTATGAAGTTGCCCATCTCTGGACCAGATGAACTACTGGTCTGATCAGGTCCTTCCTTGTATGTTGGTGGCTGCACCCACCCAACTCTTGTGCCTCCAGCATTTTTCCCTTTCTGAAGAGATCCTTGTGTGCTTCTGTTTCAAGTCCTTCCCGCTCCCGCCCGCTTGTGTTTATTTGATGGCTTTATCTACAATGCCAACAGATGGTCCTGCGGCAACGTGAGCGAAGTGGAATAATCTTAAAGTGGAGCAGAAGCATAAACATGCTTGCTTCCTCCACCCTCTCCTCCTTGCATCATATATATATATATATATATATATATATATATGGAGGGCCCATTTCATTTAACAAATTTTGATCGCAGTAGGAACTAATGCCCAGACAATGAGAAATTAAGAGACCTGAGGATGTCTTTGAATGCAATCTCTGCATGGTGACCTTGACCTGCTTTTTGGCAAATGTTAAGCTCTGAGTAGATTTTTTAAACTATTATTATTATTGTATAGCAGCCTATTTTGAAAGCTGCTCCTGCCCTTTCCCAGCTGCCTGAATTATATCCACATCATTCTAAAAGTTCCACCATGTTTCACCTGCCAGCAAAGTGTTCTGGCTGTCATGGCTGCAGCTGAAAATTATACATTGCATTCAGCTTGGTACCTGCAAGTGAAGCTTTATGGTTCCTTTTCTGAAAGCCAACACACCAATCACCATTTCATAGATCCAAAGTTTAGACATTCCCTTGAAGCAAGGGACTTCTGAACGAGCAACGGGATCGCTAAACGGATGCCCATTGTTAGGCATTCAACGGTAACAAATGAACACTACAATCTAATCAATGAAGCAAGAACACAGATTTAGATTGGAATCTAAAAATACAAAAGGAGTAGCTTTAGTCATGGGTCTTTCTAAAAGTCAACAGGTCACAATGACTTAATTCAAACCTGTACACTTAATGTAATTTTAGATTGCATTAACTTCAACTTAAAAATGCCTTTGGAATATTTAAAGCACTTTGATTCCCTAATTCTAATTATTTACATTCATTTGATGTTGAGCCACTTATAAATATGGAGCAGGAATCTCTAGATTTTCCACTTACTTACTTTACTTACTTACTTACTTACTTACTTATTTACTTAGGTGATCTCTAGTAGCCCAAGGGTGATGGTCTTTAGCAGTTGGTCCATAGGTGGCTGTGGAGCCCTATCATTGATTCGCATGTTCTCCCCTAGTGAGGACATCAGTTTCCAAGTGCAACATGGTCAAGATCAAGGTTGGGTTGATGCACCTTCCTCTTGGCATGTTTCTCCCTCCATTCGTGCTTCTTCGAATTCTGCAGCACTGCTGGTCACAGTTGACCTCCAGTTAGAAAGCTCAAGGGCCAGGGCTTCCCAATTCTCGGTGTCTATGCCACAGTTTTTAAGGTTGGCTTTAAACCCATCTTTAAATCTCTTTTCCTGTCCACCAACATTATGTTTCCCATTCTTGAGTGGGGAGTATAGTAGCTGCTTTAGGAGATTGGGCATTCGGACAAAGTGGCCAGTCCAGAGGAATTGATAGTATAGGAACATTGCTTGAATGCTGGTGGTCTTTGCTTCTTCCAGCTTACTTACTTTACTTACTTACTTAGGCAATCCCTCGTTGGACGAGTAAGATGGTCTTCCATTATGCATTTCCTTGTGGGTTCGTAGGTGGCTGTGGAGCCCTACTCTTGACCCGCATCTTCTCCCACAGTGAGGGCATTGGTTTCCAGGTGGAAGGCGGTCCTGGTCGGGGTTGGCTTGATGCGCCTTCCTCCTGGCACATTTCTCTTTTTCGCCCTCCACTCGTGCCTCCTCGAATTCTGTAACACTGCTGGTCACAGCTGACCTCCAGCTGGAGCGCTCAAGGGCCAGGGCTTCCCAGTTCTCAGTGTCTATGCCAGAGATTTTAAGGTTGGCTTTGAGGCCATCTTTAAATCTCTTTTCCTGTCCACCAACATTCCGTTTTCCGTTCTTAAGTTCAGAGTAGAGCAACTGCTTTGGGAGGCGGTGGTCAAGCATCCGGACAACGTGGCGATTTTCTGGAGGCAGCGCTGATGGAATCGTTCCAGGAGTTGCATGTGACGTCTGTAGACAGTCCACGTTTCGCAGGCATATAGCAGGGTTGGGAGGATAATAGCTTTGTAGACAAGCACCTTGGTATCAAACTTCTTCCAGCATGCTGACATTAGTCTGCCTGTCTTCCTGAGATTTGCTATATTTTGCCGAGGCAATGCTGCTGGAACTGTTCCAGGAGTTGAGTGTGACATCTGTAGACAGTCCCTGTTTCTCAGGCATATAGCAAGATTGGGAGGACAATAGTTATATAAACAAGCACCTTGGTCTCTCTACTGATGTCCTGGTCCTTAAACACTCTCTGTTTGTTCGGGAAAAATGCTGCACTCGCAGAGCTCAGGTTTCCGCTATCCCTATGGTCAACTTTCTGCAGTCATGCTGAAGGACCTAGAGGTTTCTGGAGGGAACACTTCTATAGGAATCTCTAGATCCTCCAGTGCAATTTTATGTTCACTTTCCAGCTGTGTTTTAATAGCAATTTGGAGGGTTTTGCTTAGGGTTTTGCAGGGCATCCTGCACCCCTAACCTCAGCAAATATGGAAATCTGACTGTACATTTGAGGCAAAAGAGAAAAATTAAATATCCAAATGTTAGTTCCATCCTCATTCTTTTCTTTTAGCCAATAATAATAGCAGAGAATGGTCGGAACAAGTGATTGAATCACAATCCACTGTCCTTATAGCTGTACTATAGCAAATATATGACATATGCATGGATAAGGCTGATATCGTTCCAAGTCACATTCATAATCCCTTTCATTTTGGTTGATGTGTTTCCATGAGTCTGTAAAGCCAGTGTAATATATTAATTTATCTAATGCAGGAGACTGATTCTGTGATTTTGTTCCCCAAGCAACAGCCTGTTTTTCATCTAATATCACATTTGTATCTCCACCAATAATAAAAACGCCTTCTGCAAACTTTTTTTCCTAACTTATTGCATTACATTCTTCATAGATTCTATTTAAATCATTTTCCCCCTCTATCCAAATGTCAAGATTGCACTGTATGCAATTGAAAAGGTTTCCTTCACAAACCATTTGGATGAGAAAAGGGACTCAAAGCAATTTCATATTTCTATTATGAAAATGTTGTTCCTTGAAGATTACTTAGGGTCTTGAAGATATACACACACTGGATTTCAGCTAGGCATTCCCAAAACTACTAACCACAGATTTTCATACGACGGAGCCAGAACCCAGGCAAAGGAGCCTCAAAATGCTATGACTCTATAGAATGGATCCCTCTAAGACTTGCTTCCACAGCTGATGATTATAACATCAGCATGAAATACAAGGGTTGAATGAAAAGTAATGCCTCCTCCTTTGTTACTTGGGTTTGGATGGGAATATATTAATAAATCAAACACAGAAATAATCCTTAGAATGTGCTCTTTACCACTATTTACTTTTCAATATCATCACAAGACAATTGGATACATTTCTGATGAACAAGTTTTCTGAACCGGTCACGGAAGAGGTTGACACTTTGTTTCTACAACCCATCGTGCACAGATCTTCCCATAGCCAAGCAAAGCAATAATGTGACCCACACGTTCTTGTGAAATGCCGATTATGCTTGAAATTTCTCTCTGAGTGATACGACGATCATCCTGAATCAATCTGTCAACCTTTTGCTTGTGAAACTCGGTGGTTGCTGTCACAAGACGTCCAACTCTTTGTTTGTCACGCAAGTCAGATGTTCCCACCTCAACATCTTTAAACTTACTTGCCCAACGACGCACAGTACTCACATCAACACAATCCTCATAAATAGCTTGCATTCTCTGATGAATCCCATTTGGGGTGACACCTTCTGCTGTCAAGAATTCAATGACTGCACATTGCTTACGTTGCATTGGCCAACCGTCTGCACAAGGTTCCATACTTTGCACTTTAACAACACAGCCATGTCATGAATGACTTTTCAATAACTTTAAAGCATAGGTTCTTTTTATTGAAATTTTCAGTGTGAAAGGGTATAACAGATTACAGAAAAAACATTTAGACAAAGAATGACAATAGACATGCAGACATGCACATTCTATGCAACTACATTGGATTCACAAACAGCTTACAGTTACATTGGCTAACAGACAAACAAAGGGGAATTACATTTTCACTCAACATTCACACATCCTCACGCACCCAAATATTATCCCTCCTTGGAGAAGCAGCAGTTAGGTCAGACCCTGCTTTCCTTCAGCCTGTCAATACATAGTTCCATAACGCAGAAATGTCAAAACTTCTTTCTCTAAGAACAATGCCAAGGACCAGATCTGTTTTCCATACAGCAGAACTTGAGTCTCTGCACAAAATCTAAGAGCCCAGAAGCACTTCTTCCTCTTCCCTTGAGAAAGAACCCCAAAATGACCAGACTGCTCCCTTGCAAACCTGCCACTCCATGGTACACTATTTCTCTCCTTCCCATGGAGCAGAGCATAGCGGTTGGAACAGACTTCTCAGGTCTGCCACACTTTGAGCATTATTAGATTGAGTCTTTTATAGGAATATTCTGATGATGTAGTCTCAAAGTTGTAAATTAATGATAGATGCCTTCCATCTTGGGTCCATCTCAGTTTCCTGGCCAGACGTTGACTCTTCTTGATTTGTGTTGATCTTATATTAACTTACTTCTTAACCTTATAAACATTTCTGTTATCACTGTCCCAAATCTTATCAGAGTTTTTCAGCTCTTATTAGCAACTTTTAATTACAGTCCAGCAAGCAGGTAGTTAGTCATTGCAGGCCTTAATATTATACTCATGTCTCCAAAATTATTAACTCCATTCATACATCCTTCCATTCATTCCCACACATCATTATATCAGTGACATAGCCAAACAGGACTCAATGACTCTGGCGCGCTCCACATGCTCTCCATTGAGTTTAGGTATAACATTTAATTCTTTGGGAGGTGCCAAATACCTAGAAAATTTAAACATCCCAAAATTTCATCTTGCTTTCAGTTGGGCCAGATTTAATGCCCTCAAATCAGCCATACTAGAGGGTAGATACAAAGGGACTGATTATGAACATAGAGTTTGCCATTGCGGGGAGGGTAAAATCGAAACTGTAATACATGTACTTTTCATTTGCACAGTTCACAAGGATGATAGACTAAGGTTAATATCCCCTCTACTCACCAAGTGGCTAGGAAGAACTCTAAGTTGGTACTACACTTATTTACTGTCTGATATTGACAAAAGGGTAATGGAACAGGTGGCCAAATTTCTCTTTGCAGCAGCAAAAAGTCGCAAGTGCTTCGTGAATAACCTGCAAATGCTAAGAGTGTAACAAAGAGTACTCGGGAGACTTATTATTAATTGGCAATCCGTTTCTGTTTTATATTATAAAGACAGTCATTCAACCGATAGCGAAAGGTGATACTTGTTTTCATTAATTATAAGCCAAATGTGATGTTATTAATTACTTAAATGTTGTATTTCATTATTCTACTTTCACTTGACTTAGCCGATGGTTTGTTGACCGAAATAAAGGCTACTGACTGACTGACTGACTGACATCATTATATCAAATCCACATTTCTCAAATCTGCATATTACATTTTTGTGACTGTTGCATCCCAGATCAGGAAACGAGACCATAAGATTAAATCCACCACACTGGACTGTGGGAAAAACAATCCTTTTTTATTGATGAAAAATGGTTACAAAAGAAAGGTAAATGCAAAGTCAAAAAGCCACAGTAAAAACTCAGCAGTCAGGGAAAAAACTCTGAACTTGAGCAAAATTCCAAAAACAACAATACAAAGACCAGAAACCTGTTAGCAAATCACTAACTGTACTTGAAAACTAGAAGCCTCTGGGAATGCTGGCCATGGAACACAGGAAATCTGCCAAGGTGCTGCCAAAGTCTAAAATGTTGCTTGATCTAATGAGACAACCGGGGGGAGGCCCCTTAAACTAAAGAAACTATTTCTCGAAACGCCCCCAGACTTTGAAGCCTCCCTCTCCCGTAATCTATTTGACCTTCGTAGAAACTGTGATTCACTCAGAGAATCAGGTTCACACAGAGATTGAGGCTCAGCACTCAGAGAATCAGGTTCATACAGAGATTGAGGCTGAACCCCAACAGTGACAAGCATTCACTGCTAAGGCTTCCCACCAAAATGGAACTGTAGAGGAGAGTCTACTGAACAAGCCAGTTCCTGCTGCATAACAGTACTGCCATCTGTTGAGGAGTTATGAAGGTGGAGGCATTACTTTTCATTCAACCCTCGTATATTTCCTCTGAAGGATTGTGCCAATCCAACAACACAGATCAACTCCATTGTTATGATGTGTACCTTTCCCAGGCAAATTCATTAAGTCTGGCAGTAGCGATGGAGCAATGCTGAGATTCACTTTCTGACTTTGAGAAATGTCTCCGGCATTTAATCTGTATTGATTATTCTGCTTGGAAGTTGTACTGCAGTAGAGTTGCCTGTAATCTAAACGCTCTCCTGGGAAGCCCCGAAATAAGGGTTTATTTGTTGGCATTAGGGGCTCTAAAGATAATTTGAAATCACAATTGGCTTATATTTCATAGACCCAGCATTATTAAACTGACCTTATTCCTACCCGTGGATTTGGCCACGGAGATTGTGCTCCTTGATCATTCCCCGCGGGATATCTATTCTGATCTCCAGCATCTCCGAAAGCGAAGCATTGGCTTGCTATCAGCTCTTAAACGTTTCTATCCTCCGCTTTCAGCCATATTGACGGATATCATGTCACCCGGCACTGTAAATAAATTACCCATTTTTCATGTCTATTGTCACCTTGAAGGTATTTATAGAGTACAATCGTTTTTTGTGCCAAACATTCCTCCCAGAGCTACGTAAATTTAGCTCTTCATCACAGGTTCTTGGGACTCCCAGATGCAGCTTCAGTGTTATTTTTGCTCTCTCAGTCTGTGAAAAATCTCTGTATATGATTCCCTGAGTAGCTTAGAGCCACAATGATCTGGAGAGATCCAATAGATCAGTGGTTCTCAACCTTCCTAATGCTGAAACCCCTTAGTATACCTCCTCATGTTGTGGTGATCCCCAACCACAACATTATTTTTGTTGCTACTTCATGACTGTAATTTTGCTTCTGTTATGAATCGTTATGTAAATAACTGATATGCAGGAAGTATTTTCATTCACTGTACCAAATTTGGCACACATACCCAATATGCCCAAATTTGAAAACTGGTGGGGTTTGGGGTTCTGTTGATTGATCTTGACACTTGGGAGTTGTAGTTGCTGGGATTTATAGTTCACCTACAATCAAAGAGTATTTTGAAATCCACCAACAATGGAATTGAACCAAATTTGACATACAGACATCCCATGACCAAAAGAAACTACTAGAAGGGTTTGGTGGGCATTGACCTTGAGTTTTGGAGTTGTAGTTCACCTATATCCAGAGAGCACTGTGCACTCAAACAATGATGGATCTGGACCAAACTTGGCACAAATACGCAATATGCCCAAATGTCAACACTGGTGGAGTTTGGGGAAAATAGACCTTGACATTTTGGAGTTGTAGTTGCTAGGATTTATAGTTCACCTGCAATCAAAAAGCATTTTGAACCCCTGGCATGAATATTCAGTTTGAACATTGGAGAGGTTTGAGGAAAATAGACCTTGACATTTGGGAGTTGTAGTTGCTGGGATTTATAGTTCACCAACAATCAAAGAGCATTCTGAACACCGCCAATGGTAAAATTGGGCCAAACTTCCCACACAGAACCCTCATGACCAACAGATAGGACTGTGGTTTCTGATGGTCTTTGGCAACCTCTTTGACATCCCCTTCGTGACCTCCCCCCGCCCCCCCCCAGGGGTCCCAACTCCCAGGTTGTGAAACGCTGCAATAGAGTTGGAAGTGGCAGAAAGAGACTCTCTTCTCCAATTAACCCCACATAGAATCATAGAGTTGGAATAGACCTCGTGGGCCATCCAGTCCAACCTTATTCTGACAAGAAGCAGGAAAATCACATGCAAAGCACTCCTGACTGATGGCCATCCAGCCTTGCTTAAAAGTCTCCAAAGGAGCCTCCACCACACTCCGGCGCAGAGAGTTCCATGGCTGAACAGCTCTTACAGTTAGGAAGTTCTTCCTAATGTTCAGGTGGAATCTCCTTTCTTGGAATTTGAACCCATTGATCACCTGATAACCATAATTGATGTGATCAATATATTCCAGGCACCCAGAAGTGATCATTCACATGCAAATCACCCCATGGAATTCAAGGCAAAATGGAGTGGTAGGAGTGTGCATAAAGGAGTGGGTTTAATGAACTTTATCAAGTATTTGAGGCATTGGGGATGAAAAATGTTGATCCTCGGGGGGCCCAGAGGCCATCAATGGCCCTGGAGTCTGCTTTGTGCCAACTTCTGTCATATAAGAAGCATCAGCACTCAGAATTATTCCCAGAACCATCTTTGAAGACATTGGAGGAGTCATTTATTCTACAAAGTGGGCAGCTGAGACCTCACAGACTGCTGCATTTTGCACCATCTGGAGCTTCCAGGTGTTCTTCAATAGATATATAGTTGTTACGATGACTGGCTAAATGCCACAAAAGGTGAGGAAATATATTGAAATGCAGCCCTAGGATGAGCTACACAGTTGAGTGGGCAGGCAATTCACACCTCCAGCCTCCCTTCCTTGATCCCAGCTGACTTCTTTTCTACTCATCTCCTGCTTTGCGTAATGTTGTTGCAGGTGGGCAAACTTGTCTCTTTGCCCTCTAGGCCCAATAACTTCTCCAGCGTTTCTGCCTGATTTCATAATATTAGGGGATATTATCTTCATTTTTGAAGTATCAAAGGTAAGAGCACATAGATTCAAAAAGGTTTATTTCTACTTTGTGAATTTAATGAGATGGATTTTACAATTTGTGGGACCTTTCTTACAAAAACAAGCACGCAGAAAAAAAATCAACCCTTCCTCTCTCCCTACCTCCCTTCCTTCCTTTTGCCCATCAAGTTGTGTACCTGTCACAAATGCCACTGGCTGGAATTCTGCTCAGTAACTACAACTTTGCAAACTTCATTTGCCACATCATAACTACAGTATTAACCACATATCTATGGGTGATAAAAATAAATTGGTTTACTATATTTAATGGGGTGCCTGTTAGGTTTGCGCACAGATTTTGCACCTTCAGTACTTTGGGAGGTCGTAATGGTAAGGGCCCTCCTGGTACGAAAACCTGCTCAACATGAAAGAAAGTGGGAGCTCCACTTCCACTGTTCAACATCACAGTTCATTTTTTAAAAATTCCTTTATTTTCCTGTTTCTTTTTTAGTGGGAGTGACTAGGAATTGGGGACCTGAGGGTGGTGGGTGGGGTGCACGAGCATGCATTTAGGGGTTATGGATGTGAGAACTGGACCATAGGGAAGGGTGAGAGAAGGAAGATAGATGCTTTTGAACTATGGTGTTGGAGGAAAGTTCTGAGAGTGCCCTAGACTGCCAGAAGATCCAACCAGTCCATCCTCCAGGAAATAAAGCCCGACTGCTCATTGGAGGGAAGGATAGTAGAGGCCAAGATGAAGTACTTTGGCCACATCGTTAGAAGACAAGAAAGATTAGAGAAGAGAATGATGCTGGGGAAAATGGAAGGTAAAAGGAAGAGGGGCCGACCATGTGGAAGATGGATGGATGGCATCCTTGAAGTGACTGGATTGACCTTGAAGGAGCTGGGGGTGGTGACGGCTGACAGGGAGCTCTAGCGTGGGCTGGTCCATGAGGTCATGAAGAGTCAGAAACGACTGAACAAATGAACAACAACGACAAAATGTCTGGACATGTTCCAACTTTGCTACCCACAAACAATGTAAAATCTGTGTGCTTGAAACAATGCTTCCCCTTCCTAATCTATATTTCCTACCATTTTATTCACCTTTATTCCAAGAAAAATCCCACCACAATCAAGAGGCCTTCCTAGAAAGCATATTTTACATGGCAGCCTTGCGCCCTGTGAAGAAGCTGTATGCAGGTGTCGTTAAAAAGGAATAGTCCACTGTGTCTTATTTTAAAATGCAATTCCGAGGTGTGATTTAACGGTATCTTCTGCTTTGAATTTAGAACACAGGAGGTCACACTGTTTAAAGGTCAGTCTGACAGGTTGACAAACAGCTCCTAAACTGCCACTTTTATAGTAATGCTAATTATACCATAGAGCTTTCAGCCTTACATATGGTGGATAGGAATCCAAACTAGGAAAGTTAAAGTGAACATTGCATGGTTGTCTCTTGCATAAGCATGTATGGATGCAGCAGAAGCTGCTGGCTGGGATGCCAGTAGAAAGAGTGAGTCTGCTCCAGATTTCAGACTGAATGTCTAAGGAGCTATCCAAAGTACTAAACTTATTTTGGGGATACCACATCTTGGATGGTTCTTTTCAAAATCAGTCTGAAATCCAGAGATGACTCACCACTCTTCTGAAATGCACCTACCTGCCAGCTACCTTTGAAACTTCATAGAGAAGCTGTACACCTAGATACACTAAAGGCACCAAATCTGATTTTGGAAGAAAAGTAGGGTCAGCTTCGGTTAATCCTTAGATAAAGGACAATCAACACATACTAGGTTCTATAAACTCAGAGAGAGAGAAACTGGCAAAAACACTTCTGAAGATGTCTTGTTTGCGGAAATCCTACAGAATTCATAGGCCCTCATAAATTGATAGATGATTTGAATGCTGGGGAGAAAAAAAAAAACACGGCTCATCACCCAATAAAAGTTATTTCTTTACCATCTTCAGCAGACCCTGCACCACACTGAGAAATGATGTGTATACATATTATTTGAGAACATATTATTTGAGAACACAGAAGTGCTGGACCACTCTCACAACCACCATGTCAGGCTACAAAGAGAAGCCATTGAAATCCACAAGCATGTGGACAATTTCAACAGAAAGGAGGAAACCATGAAAATGAACAAAATCTGGCTGCCAGTATTAAAAAACTCAAAAATTACAACAGCAAAACAACAGAGAGTAAACAATCAGGCACATCAATTCACTCTCAACAAGAGATTCCCCCCAGGCGCTCCCAGGCCATTGAATGCAAATCAGGGTGATCAGCTGAAACATTACCGTGGTCATTCCACAGATATATAAACCCATTTTTCCTACTTCCAACAGACCTCACTACCTCTGAGGATGCTTGCCATAGATGCAGGCGAAATGTCAGGAGAAAAATTGCCTCCAGAACATGGCCATATAGCCCGGAAAAACCTACAACAACCCGATGTGTATACAGCTATGATATATGTAATGAACTTGCTTACTATGCAGGGCTGGTGTGTCAGGGATGGCTGTGGAATTTTTTTTAAAAGGCAAAAGCCAGGCAGCCATTTTGTCAGCTAGTGACAGATGACAAGCTGTTTAACCTCAGCAGACTGAAAGCCAAAACCAAGGTTACAACAACATCAGTTATAGAACTCCAATATGCTGATGACAATGTTGTCCATGCACATTCAGAAGAAGACCTACAGGCCACTCTGAACACCTTCGCAGAAGAATACAAGAAGCTTGACCTCTCATTGAACATTGAGAAAACCAAAGTGCTCTTCCAGCAGGCATCAGCCAATCCCTCTCCAATGCCAGAAAGACAGCTTAATGGTGTAACAATAGAAAATGTTTAGCATTTCCTCTACCTTGGCGGCCACCTCTCCACAAAAGTCAACAATGACACTGAAATACAGCACCTCCTGAGCTCTGTGAGTGCAGCATTTTTCCGAATGAAGCACAGAGTGTTTGAGGACTGGAACATTTATAGGGAGGCCCAGGGATTTGTTTATAAAACTATTGTCCCCCAACCCTGCTATACCCCTGTGAAATGTGGACTATCTACAGACGTCACATGCAACTCCTGGAACAATTCCATCAGCGCTGCCTCTGGAAAATCCTGCAAATCTCTTGGGAAGACAGGCGGACAAATGTCAGCATGCTGGAAGAAGCAAAGACCACCAGCACTGAAGCGATGGTCCTCTGCCATCAACTCCATTGGACTGGCCACGTTGTCTGAATGCCCAACCACCGTCTCCCAAAGCAGTTGCTCTACTCTGAACTCAAGAATGGAAAATGAAATGTTGGAGGACAGGAAAAGAGATTTAAAGATGGGCTCAAAGCCAACCTTAAAAACTGTGGCTTTGACACCGAGAACTAGGAAGCTTTGGCCCTTGAGCACTCTAGCTGGAGTTCAGCTGTGACCAGCAGTGCTGTATAATTTGAAGGTCCTTTACCCTGCCTGGTCCTTCACAATAAACATGTTTTAAATATGATCTGGGTTGTGGGTGTTATTGAGCTGGCTGGAGTTATGAGCAGGGAGTCTCTTCCACTCGAACTACTGGAAGCAAATGTTCGGTTTACCTCTTAGTTGGGTTGTTGTAAAACTACTGATTTATGAGTCTTGTACTGATTACTGATTTTTCTACCTTGACTGCATGGACTCTGTTCTGATTCATGGCTTATCAACCATGGATTATTTGATGCCAGATACAGTTTCTTGCTGTGGTTTTTGATCTCTGGAACACTCTGAAAACTGGTTCAGTTTTTCAGATTGGGACAACTATGGTAATACTTTTTGGGGGTTGCTGCAGGGATAGAAACTCAACATAGCAATTTACATGTTATTGGAGAGTGAAGGAATGTTCCTACAGGGCAGAGGGTTGGACTGGTTGGCCCTTGTGGTTTCTTCTAACTTTATGATTACATGATTTTAGGGTTTTCCCTGTAGGTGGATGTGATGCAATGACTTCTTCTGGAGGGACTTCCCAAAAACATTATGAAGGTTTCCCTGGATGTGGCACACACAACTATAGGAATACAGTTGGAAGTATCTCCACTGATCTACTTGTCTAACAAAAGGAAATGGTGGCATCAAAGGCATGGCAGTATCACTTGAAAGTTGGATTTCTGAAGGAAGTATCAGAAGCTGGGGATGTATGACTACATGCCAGATGTGTGTTGCCTGATGAAGGATTTCAGCCCCTCAAAATGGAAAGAGGGACCCTCAACTTTCATATCTGCGCAGTTATGGCTGGAGAACACTCCTACAATGTATTCTCGAAGGCTTCATGGCCAGAATCACTAGGTTGTTGTAGGTTTTTCGGGCTGTATGGCCAAATTCTAGAAACATTCTCTCCTGACATTTTGCCTGCATCTACGGCAGGCATCCTCAGAAGTTGTGAGGTCTCAGAGGTTGTGACCTCACAACCTCTGAAGATGCCTGCCATAGATGCAGGTGACACATTAGAAGAGAATGTTTCTAGAACATGGCCATACAGCCCAAAAAACCTACAACAACCCACTCCTACAATGTTTCTATTCTCAAATGCCTTAGAAATAGCCACCCAAGAAGACAAGAGACAATGTCTGCTTTTTCAGAGCCTGTTTGCTGACTTGAAAATCACAGGACATCAAAACTTTGATAGATTCCTCCTGTCTGTACTCATCCTGAGGGGTGATGACCTGGATATCAGAGTGCCTGGTAAATTCTTCTAATGTGCGGTTAAAGGCTACTAATGGACATGGTAATTGATTATTTGATGGATGGTCCAGAGCTTGTGCTACATCGGAGAGGAGGACTCTCTCATTCTCCAGTTAACCTGGGGCTGATTGCTTGCATGAATTATTCCCCTCCCTGAATGGAGGGAGCATCCTTCTCATAAACATTTCCTCTGAAACGAAGGAGGATGGAAGAGCAACAACACCCTCTGATGCTACCTCTTTGAAAGAGGAAGTGTGGAAAAGAAGATTCATTTCCCCACAAAAAAGGAAAGGGTTTCCTGACATGTGAGAAACTCCACTGGAAGGAATGATACAGCAGCAAGGTGTTTGTGCCATCTTCTTCATGTATCTGCACATCCCTCAATGTTCTAGGAGATGATTTTGAATGGAAAGATGGGAGCTTTTTCTACCAAACAGGGAATTTATTTACTTATTTATTACACAAAAATGTCACCAAAATATCATTGCAGATTTGATAAATATGGATTTAATGATGTGTGGGAATGAATGAGTTGAATGGAAGGATTTATGGATGGAGTTAATAATTTTGGAAACACCAGTAAAAGACCAAGGCCTGCAATAACTAACTACCTGCTTGCTGGACTGTAATTAAAAGTTGCTAATAAGAACTGAAAAGTAACTCTGATAAGAACTGTGACAATAGGTTTCGGGCTATTTGGCCATGTTCTAGAGGCATTCTCTCCTGTGACAATAGTTCTTTCAAGTTAAGGAAATGTTTGCAGCATTCCTTATGTTAAGAAAGAAGTCAACACGCACTTCGTGTTTGTCAACACCAATCAAGAAGAGTCAACATCTGGCCAGGAAACTGAGATGGAGCCAGGATAAAAAATGTTTATCATTAATTTACAACTTTGGGACATCAGCAGAATATTCCTATTAAAGACTCAGTCTAATAATGCTCAAATTGTGAGAGACCTGAGGAGTCTGGTTCACGCATCATGCTCTGCTCCATGGGAAGGACAGAGATGGTGTATTTGGAGAGTGGCAGATTTGCAAGGGAGCAGTCTGGTCACTTTGAGGCTTCTTTCTCAAGGGAAGAGGAAGAAGAGCACTTTTGAAGTCTTAGATTTTGTGCAGGGAGTCAGGTTCTGCTCAATGGATAACAGAGATCTGGTCCTTGGCATTGTGCTTAGAAGTTTTGAAGTTATGGAAGTTTTGGAACTGTGCTTTGGCAGGCTGCAGGAAATCAGGGTCTGGCCTAACAGGTGCTTCTCCAAGGAGGGAGAAAAGGATATAATAATATTTGGGTGCATGAGGATGAGTGAATGTATATGTGATGTGAATGTTGAGTGAAAAATGTAATTCTCCTTTGTTTTTAGCCATGTAATTGTGAATCCAATGTTGTTGTTGTTGTTGTTCATTCGTTCAGTCGTCTCCGACTCTTCGTGACCTCATGAACCAGCCCACGCCAGAGCTCCCTGTCGGCCGTCACCACCCCCAGCTCCTTCAAGGTCAGTCAAGTCACTTCAAGGATGCCATCCATCCATCTTGCCCTTGGTCGGCCCCTCTTCCTTTTGCCTTCCACTTTCCCCAGCATCATTCCCTTCTCCAGGCTTTGCTGTCTCCACATGATGTGGCCAAAGTACTTCAACTTTGTCTCTAGTATCCTTCCCTCCAATGAGCAGTCGGGCTTTATTTCCTCGAGGATGGACTGGTTGGATCTTCGCGCAGTCCAAGGCACTCTCTACATAGAATCTGTATATCTGTATGCCCAATGTCATTCTTTGTCTAAATGTTTTTTCCGTAATCTGATATATCCTATCACACTGGAAATTGCAATAAAAAGAACTTATGCAGGAATTTTATTTACTTCTTTATTACACAAAAATGCTTTCTGCTCAGTAAAGGGTTCCTATTTTTTGAGAAAGGCAGGACACATGTGTTATGTCCAGTAAACATTGTCCACTGAGGAGATAAACCTTCAATGTTCCCATCTGCTCAGTATAACTGGAGAACATTCCTATGATGGTCTCCAGTTATGAGACCCATTTTAATATCTTATGAGTTATGAGACCAATTTTAATAATACCATACTAATCCCTTGCTATAGCTCCACTGGCTGCCATTTTATTTCTGGACACAATTCAAAGTTCTGGTCAAGATCTATCAATTCTGATACAGCTCAGGTCCAGGCTACCTGGCAAATTATAACTACCTATATGAGCCTGTTTATTATTTATTTATTTGCAGTATTTCTATACCGCTTTTCTCACCCCTCGGGGGACTCAAAGCGATTTACCTCACCTCTGAGGATGCTTGCCATAGATGCAGGCGAAACGTCAGGAGAAATGCCTCTAGAACATGGCCATATAGCCCGAAAAAACCCACAAGAACTGAGTGATTCCAGCCATGAAAGCCTTCGACAATACATCAATTTACACATAACTGACAAAACGTCAATGGCGTACACTGGGCACTGACACGATGCCAATCCATAACAACCACAATAATAAAACCACAATTAAGCATAAATCATAACTAGACAGTACATAAGCAATCATTAAAACAATAAATAATAAAAACAGTCTCGCCAATCGTATTGTCATTCTAGTCCATGTCCTTTAAACTCTACAAACATCTACTGTCCGAAGGCCTGGTCCCAAAGCCATGATTTTAGCCAGGAGGGAGGGAGCAGATCTTACCTCATTCGGGAGTGTGTTCCATAGGCGAGGGGCCACCACTGAGAAGGCCCTGTCTCTCATCCCCGCCAGACGCATTTGTGCAATTGACGGGAGAGAGAGCAGTGCCTCCCTGGATGATTTTAGATTATGAGATGGGACATAGGGGTGGATGCATAAGCTGGGCAAGAAGTGTATACAGCTTTATCAGTCAAAACCAGCACTTTGAATTGGGCTCGGAGATGGAATGGCAACCAGTGGAGCTGGCACAACAGGGGGGTGGTATACTCCCTGTATGTCGCCCCAGTTAGTAATCTGGCTGCCGCCCGTTGGACTAGCTGAAGTTTCCGAACCATCTTCGAAGGCAGCCCCATGTAGAGCGCGTTGCAGTAATCTATTCGGGATGTATAGAGCTTTGTAGGTCAAAACCAGCACTTTG
Organism: Anolis sagrei; assembly: GCF_037176765.1. Lineage (NCBI taxonomy): Eukaryota > Metazoa > Chordata > Lepidosauria > Squamata > Anolidae > Anolis > Anolis sagrei. The sequence goes on along the minus strand of NC_090024.1, from coordinate 8,826,804 downwards.
AATTGGGCTCAGAGATGGACTGGCAACCAGTGGAGCTGGCACAACAAGGGGGTGGTATGCTCCCTGTATGCCGCCCCAGTTAGTAATCTGGCTGCGGCCCGTTGGACTAGCTGAAGTTTCCAAACCATCTTCGAAGGCAGCCCCATGTAGAGTGCGTTTCAGTAATCTATTCGGGATGTATAGAGCTTTGTAGGTTAAAACCAGCACTTTGAATTGGGCTCAGAGATGGACTGGCAACCAGTGGAGCTGGCACAACAGGGGGGTGGTATGCTCCCTGTATGTCGCCCCAGTTAGTAATCTGGCTGCCGCCCGTTGGACTAGCTGAAGTTTCCGAACCATCTTCGAAGGCAGCCCCATGTAGAGCGCGTTGCAGTAATCTATTCGGGATGTATAGAGCTTTGTAGGTCAAAACCAGCACTTTGAATTGGGCTCAGAGATGGACTGGCAACCAGTGGAGCTGGCACAACAAGGGGGTGGTATGCTCCCTGTATGCCGCCCCAGTTAGTAATCTGGCTGCGGCCCGTTGGACTAGCTGAAGTTTCCAAACCATCTTCGAAGGCAGCCCCATGTAGAGTGCGTTTCAGTAATCTATTCGGGATGTATAGAGCTTTGTAGGTTAAAACCAGCACTTTGAATTGGGCTCAGAGATGGACTGGCAACCAGTGGAGCTGGCACAACAGGGGGGTGGTATGCTCCCTGTATGTCGCCCCAGTTAGTAATCTGGCTGCCGCCCGTTGGACTAGCTGAAGTTTCCGAACCATCTTCGAAGGCAGCCCCATGTAGAGCGCGTTGCAGTAATCTATTCGGGATGTATAGAGCTTTGTAGGTCAAAACCAGCACTTTGAATTGGGCTCAGAGATGGACTGGCAACCAGTGGAGCTGGCACAACAAGGGGGTGGTATGCTCCCTGTATGCCGCCCCAGTTAGTAATCTGGCTGCGGCCCGTTGGACTAGCTGAAGTTTCCAAACCATCTTCGAAGGCAGCCCCATGTAGAGTGCGTTTCAGTAATCTATTCGGGATGTATAGAGCTTTGTAGGTTAAAACCAGCACTTTGAATTGGGCTCAGAGATGGACTGGCAACCAGTGGAGCTGGCACAACAGGGGGGTGGTATGCTCCCTGTATGTCGCCCCAGTTAGTAATCTGGCTGCCGCCTGTTGGACTAGCTGAAGTTTCCGAACCGTCTTCGAAGGCAGCCCCATGTAGAGCGCATTGCAGTAATCTATTCGGGATGTATAGAGCTTTGTACGTTAAAACCAGCACTTTGAATTGGGCTCAGAGATGGACTGGCAACCAGTGGAGCTGGCACAACAAGGGGGTGGTATGCTCCCTGTATGCTGCCTCAGTTAGTAATCTGGCTGCCGCCCGTTGGACTAGCTGAAGTTTCCGAACTGTCTTCAAAGGCAGCCCCATGTAGAGCGCATTGCAGTAATCTATTCGGGATGTATAGAGCTTTGTAGGTCAAAACCAGCACTTTGAATTGGGCTCAGAGATGGACTGGCAACCAGTGGAGCTGGCACAACAAGGGGGTGGTATGCTCCCTGTATGCTGCCCCAGTTAGTAATCTGGCTGCCGCCCGTTGGACTAGTTGAAGTTTCCAAACCGTCTACAAGGGCAGCCCCATGTAGAGCGTGTTGCAGTAATCTATTCAGGATGTAACCAGAGTGTGGACGACCATGGCCAGATCAGGCTTCCCAAGGTATGGGCACAGATGATGCATGAGTTTTAACTGTGTAAAAGCTCCCCTGGCCACCGCCGAAACCTGGGGTTCCAGGCTCAGCGATGAATCCAGGATCACTTCCAAGCTGTGAACCTGCATCTTCAGGGGGACAAAGTCAGCATCATCTTACAACATGCTGTCCTTTGGACCCTGATATATACAGCAGAATCAGTTCTCTCATTCCCACCATCTTCACAGGTATATTCCTGGAGATGCATCCATTTCTAAAATACTTTCATGGTTCACCAGGTGTTTTGAACCATAAATGATTTCAAATTCTATCCAAGAATCTAGGTATCCGTGAGGCATCATCAGATAACATGGCACATTCCAAGCAGTACAACTTTGCTCTCATGATCCTCAGGCATTTTGTAGGTCTGTTTTGAATCATAACATTAATAATGCAGTGAATTAATATTCATAATAATACAGTTCTACAATTGCATTATTGTTCAATTGTACATTCTAATTGTATTATTCAGTTGTATTATTCATGATGCAATTATAATATTCATGGTTGGATTTATTATTGATAATGTAATTGTACAGTTGTATTATTCCACAATTGCACAAATACAATTATCTTATTATTAATAAATAAGTATAATTACTGCCCGGCATTCTTTTTAGCAGTTATAGATTCCTAACCTAAAGTCACAGATCCATAATGGCTTCGTACTGAGTAAGACCTTGCAGTGACAATCACATCCCTTCCTCCCAGCAGGTGAGGCCATGACAATCGGAACGAGGATCCCATCACACTTCTGCATGACAGCTTCACTCAATACTTTTGAGAGGATGAGAAACATTATTTTTTCTTCCCCAATTGGCAGCCAAAGGGACTTCAATCTGGCTGTATTTTCCAGATTGGAAAATGCTGGTTTTGGACACAATAGCACTAAAATATATACCACAGAATTACAATACAGGATCTATAGAATCATAGAAGCAAAGAGTTGGAAGAGACCTCATGGGCCATCCAGTCCAACCCCCTTCCAAGAAGCAGGAATATTGCATTCCAATCACCCCTGACAGATGGCCATGCAGCCTGTTTAAAAGCTTCTAAAGAAGGAGCCTCCACCACATTCCAGGGCAGTGAGTTCCACTGCTGAACGGCTCTCACAGACAGGAAGTTCTTCCTCATGTTCAGATGGAATCTCCTCTCTTGTAGTTTGAAGCCATTGTTCTGCGTCCTAGTCTCCAGAGAAGCAGTAAACAAGCTTGCTCCCTCCTCCCTGTGGCTTCCTCTCACATATTTATACATGGTTATCATATCTCCTCTCAGCCTTCTCCAGGCTAAACATGCCCAGCCGCTTAAGCCACTCCTCATAGGGCTTGTTCTCCAGACCCTTGATCATTTAAGTTGCCCTCCTCTGGACACATTCCAGCTTGTCAATATCTCTCTTGAATTGTGGTGCCCAGAATTGGACACAATATTCCAGGTGTGGTCTAACCAATGCGGAATAGAGCATGGGTAGCATTACTTCCCTAGATCTAGTCACTATGCTCCTATTGATGCAGACCAAAATCCCATTGGCTTTTTTTGCCGCCACATCACATTGTTGGCTCATGTTTAACTTGTTGTCCACGAGGACTCCAAGATCTTTTTCACACGTACTGCTCTCAAGCCAGGCATCTCCCATTCTGTATCTTTGCATTTCGTTTTTTCTGCCTAAGTGGAGTATCTTGCATTTGTCCCTGTTGAACTTCATTTTGTTAGTTTTGGCCCACCTCTCTAATCTGTCAAGATTGTTTTGAATCCTGCACCTGTCCTCTGGAGTCTTGGCTCTCCCTCCCAATTTGGTGTTGTCTGCAAACCTGATGATCCTGCCTTCTAACCATTCATCTAAGTCATTAATAAAGATGTTGAACAGGACCGGGCCCAGGACGGAACCCTGCAGCACTCCGCTCGTCACTTCTTTCCAGGATGAAGAGGAACCTCTGGGTTCGTCCACTTAACCAATTCCAGATCCACCTCACCGTAGTTTTGCCTAGCCCACATTGGATTAGTTTCCTTGCCAGAAGGTCATGGGGGACCTTGTCGAAGGTCTTACTGAAATCCAGGTACACTACATCCACGGCATTCCCCACATCTACCCAGCTTGTAACTCTATCGAAAAAAGAGATCAGATTAGTCTGGCATGACTTGTTTTTGATAAATCCATGTTGACTATTAGTGATGACCGCATTTGTTTCTTCTAAAGATTGAATCTAAAGATTCCTAGCAATATTTATTGATTGATTGATTTACAATATATGCAAGAGACAAGATGGAACTGTCCTCCTAGCCCCCTCTCTCTTCACTCTGGCCCAGAGCTGCAGTTGGTGCTGGGGGAAGGGGTTCCCCACTGATGACATATGCAGGAGACAAGATGGAAGTGTCCCCTGTCCCCCTCTCTCTTCACTTCCCCCAGCACCAACTGGCCCAGAGCGGCAGTTGGTGCTGGGGGAAGGAGTCCCCAACTGGTGACATATGCAGGAGACAAGATGGAACTGTCCCCTGTCCCCCTCTCTCTTCACTTCCCCCAGCACCAACTGGCCCAGAGCGGCAGTTGGTGCTGGGGGAAGGAGTCCCCAACTGGTGACATATGCAGGAGACAAGATGGAACTGTCCTCCTAGCACCCTCTCTCTTCACTCTGGCCCAGAGGAGCAATTGTTGCTGGAGGGAGGGGTCCCCAACTGATGACATATGCAGGAGACAAGACGGAACTGTCCTCCTAGCACCCTCTCTCTTCACTCTGGCCCAGAGGAGCAATTGTTGTTGGGGAGAGGGGTCCCCAACTGGTGACATATGCAGGAGACAAGATGGAACTGTCCTCCTAGCACCCTCTCTCTTCACTGTGGCCCAGAGGAGCAATTGTTGCTGGGGGGAGGGGTCCCCAACTGGTGACATATGCAGGAGACAAGATGGAACTGTCCTCTTAGCACCCTCTCTCTTCACTCTGGCCCAGAGGAGCAATTGTTGCTGGGGGGAGGGGTCCCCAACTGGTGACATATGCAGGAGACAAGATGGAACTGTCCTCCTAGCACCCTCTCTCTTCACTCTGGCCCAGAGGAGCAATTGTTGCTGGGGGGAGGGGTCCCCAACTGGTGACATATGCAGGAGACAAGATGGAACTGTCCTCCTAGCACCCTCTCTCTTCACTCTGGCCCAGAGGAGCAATTGTTGCTGGGGGGAGGGGTCCCCAACTGATGACATATGCAGGAGACAAGATGGAACTGTCCTCCTAGCACCCTCTCTCTTCACTCTCGCCCAGAGCGGCAGTTGGTGCTGCGGGGAGGGGTTCCCCACTGATGACATATGCAGGAGATGAAGGAACCGTCCTCCTGGCACCCTCTTCATTCTCAATATCCCCCCACCCCCTCCCCCCTCCCCCAGGAATCTAGATCCTACAGAATGACTCTATGGTCAACATTCTCCATAAGTTGACCACAGAATTGTACTTCAGGATCTATAGATTCCTAGATATTTTTTTCTCTAGAAATCTCTATGTCCTCCAATATGACTACAGTCAACTTCCAATGAAGCCTGGCCATCGGGGCACAAAAGATGATCTAGAAATTCCTAGTGATTGATTAAAACCATCAATATTAAATCGGTCAAAGCAAAACCTGTGACTGTGGAAGAACAGCGATACTGTAGTTGTTTCCCTTCTATTTCCCCCTTTTAGGCTAGACAATGCACAAAGAGAAGAGAAGACTTCTCCATGCTACCTGGGAGGTATTATGTAGCATTTCCAATCCCTGAACCACTTCTCCACACTATCGAGTTGCAGAGTCCTTCTCAGCGGCCTCTTCTCTCTGCCATGTCCCTCCTCTCTAATCAAACCTAGTTTCATTTAGCTGATTGCAACAGAAAACATTGCTAATAAGAAACCACGGAGGATATTCTGCCTGCTACTTCCAATTTGTTTCCCAGCTCCAAACTCAATATGCTGAAAGCTGTTCCAGTTTTGAAATCTCTTTTTGAAAAATTGTTGATGAGCCAAATGCATAATGCTCTCCTATTATTCCGCATCTCGCGCACATCCCTTGGGCGCCGAAATATTCTTATCTCCCTTCCCTGGCTGTTCCTCAAGCATATTTACATCGTTAGCTTCACCCAAAAAAGGTATCATTATGTCAATAAGAGCAATTTAAGCATTAATAGGATGGTTACGGGCAGAAATGTAAGAGATTGCTTTGTGTGCTATTAAAAAAAGGGGAGAAACATATGTCAGAGAAGAGTTTTAATTGTTCTTTGTCCTGGAATCTTATCTTGAACACTGCTCCGCACAGAAGAACCAGAGGGAGTTGTGGGAAAGGAGATATTAGATTGAGGAGGAAACTGAAAATAGAGCTGTGGTGAATAATGGGAAAGGCAAAAGTGCTGTCCAAGTAGCAATTCAGAAAATGGGTTCATTGTGAATCATCTCTCAGCAGAGACCTGCAGCCAAAGATATTTCAAAATTCATGCATTTATTTATTTATCTTACTCCTGTCCAGCTTTTCTCCCATCCCTGAGTTCCAAGACAACTTAGAAGAGTTGACTGAGAGGCAGCCAAAAGGAGACATCACACAAAAGTTAAAATATCATAAAACTATCAGTAAAATGAACATTTATTGAAATATTTTCATTAAATGAGAAAACAACAACAAAAACAAAACATAGATAAGTGTATTGTTGTCTGCCTTCAAGAGTCATTCTGATCTATAGCAATCCTAAGATATATTTATCACATAGTTAATAATAATAATAATAATAATAATACTTTATTTATACCCCGCTACCATCTCCCCAAGGGACTCGGTGCGGCTTACATGAGGCTGAGCCCACAATACATCAATAATAAAAACAATAACAACAAGTAATACAAAACAATAAAATAAAACTCATAACAGAAAATAAGCAATAAACATTAACAGTAATACATTAACAATCAATACTTTGTCGAAGGCTTTCATGGCTGGAATCACTAGGTTCTTGTGGGTTTTTTTGGGCTATAGAGCCATGTTCTAGAGGCATTTCTCCTGACGTTTCGCCTGCATCTATGGCAAGCATCCTCACAACCTCTGAGGATGCTTGCCATAGATGCAGGCGAAACGTCCGGAGAAATGCCTCTAGAACATGGCTCTATAGCCCAAAAAAACCCACAAGAACCTAATCAATACTTTGTTTTTTTTAACACGATCATGAGGTCAGGAGTATTGTGCTCCCAAACTCTGTCTGAATTTGGAAGTCCCAGAGGAGTTTGATGTGTTCATTTTCTGTAACTTTTTCAGGCTTGTGATCCCACCAGTTCTTTGTTGAACACAGATGGGATTTGTGGCACAGGTTCCAATGAATCATCTGAACAACAGTGTTATGCCTCTGCTTGTAGTCTGTCTGTGTGATCTTCTTGCAGCAGCTGAGGATGTGATCTATTGTTTCATCTGCTTCCTTGCAGAGTCTACATTTGGGATCTGTCGTTGACTTTTCAATTATTATTATTATGAAATATTATTTTATAATTCTATTCTATGATTCTATGATTCCTAGTCCACGCTAGGAACACTCTCATTCAGTAGAGAGCAACTGTGTGAGGGGCAGCATTAAAATCAAGTGTGGCTGCACTGTTCCTGTTTTGGCATATTTACCAACCATCCTTGGATAAGACTTCCCGTACCTTGGGAAGTCTGATCTGGCCACAGTGTTCCACGCTCTTGTTACATCCCGAATAGACTACTGCAACACACTCTACATGGGATTGCCCTTGAAGACTGTTCGCAAACTTCAACTGGTCCAGCGAGCGGCAGCCGGATTACTCACCGGAGCATCATACAGGGAGCACACCACCCCCCTGTTGTGTCAGCTCCACTGGCTGCCGGTCCAGATCCGAGCACAATTCAAAGTGCTGGTTTTGACCTACAAAACCCTATACGTTCCGGTCCAGCATACCTGTCCGAACGCATCTCCCTCTACGTCCCACCCCGGAGTTTGAGATCATCGGGGGGGGGGGGGGGCTGCTTTCGACCCCACCACTATCACAAGTAAGGTTGGTGGGGACGAGGAGCAGGGCCTTCTCAGTGGTGGCTCCTCACCTGTGGAACTCACTCCTGGGGGAAATTAGGTCATCAACTTCCCTCCTCTCCTTCAGGAGGAAAGTAAAGACATGGTTGTGGGACCAGGCCTTTGGGCAATCTGACAACTAGATAAGGACAATCAGACAATTAGGACTGACAGGACTGACAAAGTGGAATTGGAAACTGGACTATGAGATGGCGAACTCTGACCGTTAATGAGGTGCAATTGGTTTTTAGTGGTTTTATCGGCTTTATTGGTTTTATTGTTATATGCAGAAACTGTTTCTTAACTGTTAATTGCTGCTAGATTGTTTTATACTACTGTTATGTGATGTCGGCATCGAATTGTGCCTTTGTAAGCCGCTCTGAGTCCCCTCCGGGGTGAGAAGGGCGGGGTAGAAGAAACCGAAATAAATAAATAATAATAAATAAAATCTTAGGGCCCCCTTGAAAGGAATGCACATCTTTTGCCACAGAGCCACGCACACTGCATTCCTATCCAGAAAGATGTTTTACATTACCTTTAATTTCCAAAATAAGGAGTCATTTTCAATTTCCTTTGCACATTGCACTCAAGTGTGGATATTCCCATCACTCTGTTAAGTTCCCAAATTTGCAGAGAAATCCTTGAAAGCTGAAGGGAAAGGATGGGCCTCCAGTGCCTGATGCTTCTTCCTCTGCTCATCTCTCTTGCCTGCCATTAATTCTGAAATTAAAGCAGTGCCCAGGGAGCTCTCAAGAGGTTGGAGAACTTTACCTCTGATGATATTGTCTTTTAACAAGTTAAATGGTGATTAAAAAAGGAATCTGCCAAGGCTTAGATCTCTGGGGCAAGTTTATGTCAGTGAGAGGAAGTGCTCTGGGAGCCAGAAAGGAGGAAGCCAAGGATGGAAAAATAGAAGGCAAGAATGAATGGCAAGGAAGCATTTCAAGATATCGCCGATATGGAATTGAAAACATGGTAATTCAGAATACTGAAGGAAGTTATACAGAGAGAAATAAATGGGGATCCAGACTTTTTGCTTCCAGGCCATTTTCACACTACACAATTGCAGCACTATGGCTTCACTGTAACTGCTTTGGTTCCATCCTATGGAAATCTGGAATTTATAGTTTCTTAAGAGCAAGAGCTCCTTGACTATTTATTAATTTATTTACAGTATTTCTCTTCCGCCCTTCTCACCCTGCAGGGGATTCAGGGCGGATTACAATGCACATATACATGGCAAACATTCAATGCCATTTAGTCATACAACATGTATAGACAGACATAGAGGCAATTTAATATTCCAGCTTTTCCAGCTTCATGAGGGTATGCCTGATTCTGGCCACAGGGGGAGCTGCCGCTTCACCGTACACTTGTGACACTGACTCTTTTGATGGAGTACTTCCTCATTCTTCTGCACACTGCTGGAAGGTTTTATGGCATCATAAAGGACCAAGGCAGAGACATCTCCAGCTCATCCCTTGTTTGGGTATCAGCCAGCACATTAACGACTTAAATCAAGAAATAGTTTTCTAAGATCTACAGAGACACTCGCTGGAACACCCCAGCAAGCGAGAGTCCAAAAGTGGCAGGCTCAAACCCAGAACCTCAATCAATGGCTGACACCAAATGAGAGACTCCTTCCTGGGCACACAGAAAACTGGGTGACTTGGAAGGCGCTCTGGCACCACGAGATGCAGAGCCAATCTTAAGAAATGGGGCCACAAAGTGGAATCCACAACATGCGAGTATGGAGAACAGCAAACCACAGACCATCTGTTGCAATGCAACCTGAGCCCTGCTACATGCACAATGGAGGACCTTCTTATAGTAACACCAGAGGCACTCCAAGTGGCCAGCTACTGGTCAAAGGACATTTAATCAACTACCAAGTTTGCAAACTTTGTGTTTTGTTTGTTAGTTTAAAAATGCAATACAACTGTTTGTTTTGCTACTGACATGATAAATAAATAAATAAATACCTAAAACATTTCCAATTAGGTCACAGAAATGTAATTGCACATAAGGTAACACTATGCAAGCAAGGGCAGATGCATGCACACCCTTATGCACCCATTTGCACAGTACTGCCATTCAACACAAAGTCTGCCCACCTCAACCAATGCCCAACCATGTCAGTAGAACTGGGTTGTTGTAGGTTTTTCTGGGCTATATGGCCATATTCTAGAGGCATTTTCTCTTAACGTTTGGCCTGTATCTATGGCAAGCATCCTCAGAGGTAGTGAGGTCTGTTGGAAGGAAGAAAAATGAGTTTATATATCTGTGGAATGACCAGGGTGGGGCAAAGGACTCTTGTCTGCTGGAGCTAGGTGTGAATGTTTCAACTGACCACCTTAATTAGCATTTGATGGCTTGGCAGTGACTGGGGGAATCTTTTGTTGAGAGGTGATTAGATGTGCCTGATTGTTTACTCTCTGTTGTTTTGTTGTTGTAATTTTAGAGATTTTTAATATCACCTCTCAACAAAAGATTCCCCCAGGCACTGCCAAGCCATCAAATGCTAATTAAGGTGGTCAGTTGAAACATTCACACCTAGCTCCAGCAGACAAGAGTCCTTTGTCTCACCCTGGTCATTCCACAGATATATAAACCCACTTTTCCTAGTTCCAACAGACCTCACTACCTCTGAGGATGCTTGCCATGGATGCAGGCCAAACGTCAGGAGAAAATGCCTCTAGAACATGGCCATATAGCCCAGAAAAACCTACAACAACCCAGTTCTACTGACATGGTTGGGCATTGGTTGTGCTGAGCAGACTTTGTGTTGAATGGCAGTACTGTGCAAATGGGTGTATAAGGGTGTGCATGCATCTGCCCTTGCTTGGATAGTGTTACCTTATGTGCAATTACATTTCTGTGACCTAATTGGAAATGTTTTAGGTATTTTATTTATTTATTTATCGTGTCAGGAGCAAACCTCTAGAACATGGCCATATAGTTCGGAAAAACCTACAACAACCCAGTGATTCCGGCCATGAAAGCCTTTGACAATACATGTCAGTAGAAGTTTATACCACATTACTCAGCTTTAGGATTTTGGCTAGATCCAGCAGTTCAATCACTTGCTCCACCTATGCTCTGGTCTCTTATGTTTCCTGAAGACATAAAGCCTAACCCCCTTTTAGAAAGCTGCTTCTGGGGCAGAGGAAATGAGCAAGCCAGAGAGAGGAACTGATGGCTGGCAGCATTCACCTTTAATCATGTTATAAATGCCGCCGCCAAAGAGGGTTTTAGAAGAATACAATTTCCCTCCCTGTCAATAATCCATCTCTGCGGGTATTAAAATAATGCTGCATTTCACATCGAAATGAGATGACAAGGAGGGTGAGGGCTCCCATTTATTTCTCTGGTAACCGTATGACCTTTTGGCAGGGGACGTGATTTAAAGCTCTGGCAAATGCAGCCTGGAGAGAGCAGAGCCACCGAGGAGATCACGGAGGCTGAGAAGCCACATGGTCACCCAAATGACATGCTTTCCTTAGCCTCAAAAAGTGAGGAAAGCTTATTGTTTTAAGTATTATTTGTTTCAAAAAGTTATGCCCCGCCCTGTATCATGGGAGTTCAGGAGAACGTACAAGTAAAATCAATTTAAATGCTTTAAAATTTATAACCTTCAAGAGTATTTAAAAGGCTGGGAATGCCTGAAACAATGGAGCAGGTTGAGATGGCTGGAAAGGTTAAAACAGTTCAAAGCCACGTACGAGCACATTTAGGAAACTGTTCCATTTTGGTTCTGACAACCACACGCATGCCCTTAAAAGACACCAGCCTTGATGGGTATTATATTGTTGAAGGATTTCATGGCTGGAATCACTAGGTTCTTGTAGGTTTTTTTTTTTTTTTCGGGCTATAGAGCCATGTTCTAGAGGCATTTTTCCTGACATTTCACCTGCATCTATGGCAAGCATCCTCAGAGGTAGTGAGGTCTGTTGGAATTAGGACAATGGGTTTATATATCTGTGGAATGACCAGGGTGGGGCAAAGAGCTCTCTGCTGAAGCTAGGTGTGAATGTTTCAGCTGACCACCTTCATTAGCATTTGAAGGCCTGGCTGAGCCTGGGAAAATGTTCTGTTGAGAGGTGTTAAGATGTGCCTGGTTGTTTCCTCTCTGCTGTTTTGCTGTTGTAATTTTAGAGTTTTTTAATACTGGTAGCCAGATTTTGTTCATTTTCATGGTCTCCTCCTTTCTGTTGAAATTGTCCACATGCTTGTGGATTTCAATGGCTTCTCTGTGTAGTCTGACATGGTGGTTGTTGGAGTGGTCCAGCATTTCTGTGTTCTCCAATAATTTGCTGTGTCCAGGCTGGTTCATCAGGTGCTCTGCTATGGCTGACTTCTCTGGTTGAAGTAGTCTGCAGTGCCTTTCATGTTCCTTGATTCGTGTTTGGGCAATGCTGCCTTTGGTGGTAGCATTACTTCCTGATTGTGGGAGCTGTTCAGCAGTGGAACTCTCTGTCCCGGTGTGTGATGGAGACGCCTTCTTTGGAGGTTTATAAACAGAGGCTGGATGGCCATCTGTCAGGGGTGCTTTGAATGCAATATTCCTGCTTCTTGGCAGGAGGTTGGACTGGATGGCCCATGAGGTCTCTTCCAACTCTATGATTCTATGATTCTAGATGTGAGTAAGTAGCAAGATTCGGGAGTTTCGGGGTCGAAACCTTTGGCACAATCTGATTTCAACACACAACAATATCTGTTCAGTGTTCACCATCCCTCTTAAGAACATTAAACCCTTGTGTTGGCAGGACTGAAGAGTGACAGGTCAGAAGTTCAAATTTGGGGAGAGTGCAGATGAGCTCCCTCTGTCAGCTCCAGCTACCCATGTGGGGACATGGGAGAAGCCTCTCACAAGGATGAGGAAGAAATCATCAAAACATCCATGCGTCCCCTGGGCAACGTCTTTGCAGATGGCCAATTCTCTCAAGTCAGAAGCAGTTTCTCAAGTTGCTCCTGACACGAAAAAAATGGACTCTCTTCTGACCAGGAGTCCTAGTCTAAGACCCACTGGGATCTGCCATCTCAGAAAAGGACAACAATCAGTACGGTATGGAAAAGCAATTTATTTTTTTATCAGTAAAGTATCTAAAATCTCAGGTGCCTACTCTCTATGGAACTGCGACTCTTCTCTCACTTCTGAGCCTACACGGATTCAATCTATTGTTATATAGAGTGTTAACTTTACTGCCTCAATAGATGCGCAATGCGCTTAAATGACTGGTGCGCCGAGCGCTGGCTTTATGAATTCCCTGACCATTGTGCGCAAGAGAAAATAAAATCAAGAGTAACACTGCATTAACAGCAGCATTGGTTTTATACTGTCAATTTCCTTGTTTTATTTAGCTTTACAGAGGAATGAGCGAAACCATATAAAGAAAAGAAATCAAGAAATGAGAACAGATGCAGACTGGCAAGTGTGTCAGGCTCCAAAAGCTCCGGCTGAAATCTTATTTGCTTCTAAAATGTGCTTTTGATGCAGAAAGCGGACCTTGGGTTCCTGTGTCTTACAGAGAGAACTAGACATTTCAGGGACAGGATGGTGTTTGAAGTTTTAATTATTTGTGTAATTGATTAAAAATGTTACTGGGATTTATAGTACACCTACAATCAAAAAGTATTCTCTACTCCACGAACAATAGAATTGAACCAAACTTGGCACACAGAACTCCCATGACCAACAGAAAATACTGGAAGAGTTTGGTGGGCATTGACCCTTAGTTTGGGAGTTATAGTTCACCTACATCCAGAGAGCACTGTGGACTCAAACAATGATGGATCTGGACCAAACTTGGCACAAATACGCAATATGCCCAAATGTCAACACTGGTGGAGTTTGGTGAAAATAGACCTTTACATTTGGGAGTTATTGTTGCTAGGATTTGTAGTTCACCTACAATCAAAGAGCATTCTGAACACCACCAATGATGGAATTGAACCAAACTTGGTACACCAAACTTCCATGACCAACAGAAAGTACTGGAAGGGTTTGGTGGGCATTGACCTTGAGTTTGGGAGTTGTAGTTCACTTACATCCAGAGAGCACTGTGGACTCAAACAATGATGAATCTGGACCAAACTTGGCACAAATACACCTTATGCCCAAATATGAACACAGATGGAGTTTGGGGGAAATAGACCTTGACATTTGGGAGTTGTAGTCACTGGGATTCACAGTTCACCTACAATCAAAGAGCATTCTGAACCTCACGAATGACAGAATTGGGGCAAACTTCCCACACAGAACCGCCATGGCCAACACAAAATACTTAAGGCCACCCAGTCCAACTCCCTTCACCGGGGCAAGAAAACATAACCAAACCCCCCCTGACAGAGAGCCATCCAGCCAGAGAGATAGATACATATATATGATTGACTCACACACACATATGCCAGATATAGTATCATAGATTTGAAAGGGACCCCTACAGAAGGACAATGATATGTTCCATGTTCCAGAGTAAGCAAACCAGACAATCTCTACTTCAACACTGACAAAGAAACAACAAGAAATACTGCTTACCCACAAGCAAAATAATATATATTATCTTTACTTTATTTTTTCAGATCACCAGACTGGGCCACAGCAAAGCGTGGCAGGAGACAGCTAGTAATACTATAAATATTATATGGCAGAAGACATACAATCATCATCATCATCATCATCAACCACTTTGATCTGTGTTTCAATAGGTCAATTCCAGCCAGAATTATTGGAGCACATATTGTTCTTGTATTCTGATTGAAAAGTATCTGGTATTTCAATGAAGGCCCTGATAATTAAAAAATGGAGGGAGCATGACAACAAGTCTATTTCTATGGGAAGCTGTCCTCATAGAGTCTCCACCTTTGTGGGAATATTTACTGGAGAATGAATGCAGTTTGAAACACTTTAACTGCCATGGCTCAATGGTATGGGTTTCTGGAAGTTGTAGTTTGGTGCAGTACTTGCACTCTTTGGCAGAGAAGGCTAAAGTCCTTGTAAAACTATAGCTTCCCTTGATTCCATTGAACTTTGAAGTTTTGAAATTGACTTGGTGTCAATCTGCATTAATTTGACAGTGTAGATGCACCCTGGTTTTCTCTTTACCCTGCTTCAAAGAGAAAGGAGATATGTGTGTAAAGGAGTGAGCCATCTACAAAGGAGTATCTTCCACCATGAAAAACATTGTTTGGTAATGTTGTGAAGGAAATTAGAGGCTGGCTCACTTGTTGAGAATTCATGGTAACCACCAGATAAAGAAACACAACACTTACCTGTTTCCTACTTCTCTGTCCTTTGGGGAGCAGGGCTTTGGACTTCTCTGCAATTTTCTGCCAATATGGGGAAAAAAATAATGGTAGAATTACAGGTTGGAGCTGAAAAGAAATGCACCAGAATCTTGCTTATTCATAATATACTTTGGGAAGGGGGAGGAATCAAACGAGATGGAAGTAAACTAGCCATTTGATTTGGAAACAAGGGGCTGTGCTTTGGGGAAAAAGTACTAGGCTTTTGAGAAACTAAAAGTCATGTCAACTTCAAGGATGGCAGGATTATGGAAAGCAAAGACTATATTTTAAAGGTGAAGTGTGGGAAAGTGGCAATTTGTCACGTCGAAAAGTCTCCAGACACACCCAGGCCATTCAGAAAAGGGGAAGGGAAGGCCATAGGCAATTCCAGCACATTGTAATTCATTTAAAACCAAATGCACAGGTAGAATGTCACATGTTTAGCTTCAGGTAGAATATGTAATTCAGTAAAGGAAGTTCTTTGGGAGGTAGCAGTATTACTTTGAAGCTTTTGGGTCAACTCTCCAAGTGGTTGCATTTTTCCCAGAGTTGCAAAATGGCAATATTGGAAAGCAGGTGAAACCAATAGGTCATGAGCTAGCAACCTCAACTTTAAGGCTTCAAAGGGGGAATTTCCTGCCACTCAGGTGTCCAGGTTGGAGTGGTTTCCTGTAACTTTAAGTGTGGACAGATTGTGGAACAGGATGAGGAGGACCTGTTCACCTCCATGGAGGGATGAAGCTATAGTCCAAGTTTCAACTCTTAGCTGTACCCAGCTCCTTCCAACACAGCTTCTTTCCCAGTAGTGATAAGTAAACAGAAATATTATGTGATGTCAATAACAATCACAGATTTGGTGGTCTTCTGGATGTCCTCCTCCCATGCTTCAGCAATAGTCATGTTGGGAGGACAAGGCTGTGGCCAAACACTGGAGCTTGGAATGTAAGAGATGATGTAAGTACCATCATTTGAATGACTGAGATTAACATGAGGAAGAACTTCCTGACTGTGAGAGCCTTTCAGCAGTGGAACTCTCTGCCCTGGAGTGTGGTGAAGGCTCCTTCTTTGGAAGCTTTTAGACAGAGGCTGGATGGCCATCTGTAAGGGGTGCTTTGAATGCAATATTCCTGCTTCTTGGCAGAATGGGGTTGGACTGGATGGCCCATGAGGTCTCTTCCAACTCTTTGATTCTATGATTCTATGAGCTGTATGGTATCTTCTCCTGACCTTCTTCAAGACCAAGGTGCAGGAGGCACATCAAGTATTCCACCTGGAAGCCGTACCCACCAAAAGTAGCCAACATCAACCATGGCAAGTTCATAATCTCTCTTTGTTTGTAGACACATAATTTCAGCCCTGAGAGAAATTGCAGAAGCACTAACCATGTGATTTGGAAATAAGTACTGAAGTACTTAAACAGAATTGTGGTCAAAAAATAAATGGGAAATGTCATAGAATCATAGAGTTGGAAGAGACCTCATGGGCTATCCAGTCCAACCCCCTGCCAAGAAGTAGGACAATTGCATTCAAAGCACCCCCAACAGATGGCCATCCAGCCTCTGTTTAAAAGCTTCCAAAGAAGGAGCCTCCACCACACTCTGGGGCAGAGAGTTCCACTGCTGAACGGCTCTCACAGTCAGAAAGTTCTTCCTCATGTTCAGATGGAATCTCCTTTCTTGTAGTTTGAAGCCATTGTTCCGCGTCCTAGTCTCCAGGGAAGCAGAAAACAAGCTTGCTCCCTCCTCCATGACTTCCCCTCACATATTTATACATGACCCTCATCCTGTCTTCTCTCAGCCTTCTTTCTCTTCTTCAGGGAAAACATGCTCGGCTCTTTAAGCCACTCTTCATAGGACTTGCTCTCTAGACCCTTGATTATTTTAGTCGCCCTCCTCTGGACACATTCTAGCTTGTCAACATCTCCCTTCAATTGTGGTGCCCAGAATTGGACACAATATTCCAGATGTGGTCTAACCAAAGCAGAATAGAGGGGTTGCATGACTTCCCTGGATCTAGACACTAGACTCCGATTGATACAGGCCAAAATCCTGTTGGATTTTTTGCTGCAGCATCACATTGTTGGCTCATGTTTAACCTGTAGTCCACGAGGACTCCAAGATCTTTTTCACAAGTACTGCTCTTGAGCCATGCATCCCCCATTCTGTATCTTTGCATTTCATTTTTTCTTCCTAAGTGGAGTATTTTGCATTTGTCACTTTGAGCTTCATTTTGTTAATTTTGGCCCATTTCTCTAATCTGTCAAGATCGTTCTGAATTCTGTCCTAATTATATAGGCTGGCTAGTTGTGATCTAGTTTGTGAAATGCAATGTTGAAGTCATGATTTGCAAACCTAGTTCATGTTGTGATTTCACATATTGATTTAGGAAGATCGATGCTTTTGAGCTGTGGTGCTGGAGGAAAGTCCTGAGAGTGCCTTGGACTGCGAGAAGATCCAACCTGTCCATCCTCCAGGAAATAAAGCCCGACTGCTCATTGGAGGGAAGGATACTAGAGACAAAGTTGAAGTACTTTGGCCACATCATGAGGAGACAGGAAAGCCTAGAGAAGACAATTATGCTGGGGAAAGTGGAAGGAAAAAGGAAGAGGGGCCGACCAAGGGCAAGATGGATGGATGGCATCCTTGAAGTGACTGGACTGACCTTGAGGGAGCTGGGGGTGGTGACGGCCGACAGGGAGCTCTGGCGTGGGCTGGTCCATGAGGTCATGAAGAGTCGGAGACGACTGAACGAATGAACAATGGGGAGAACATTCTATAAAAATCATTCTATATTAATTCTAGCATCAAACAAAGATATTATCAAAAGTTTTACCCCAATTAGGCAAGATTGTGAGCATTGTTGTGCACATGATTTGATGCCTTTTGAACTATAGGACTCTTCTGTGAAAAAATTGAGTTTTTTTTTAAAAAAATGCAACTATTTTGCATTAAAAGTTAGAATTTTTAACAGCAAACTGAAGTCAAAGTTAAGTTGAGCAAACAAATGTTTTTCAAAAAGTCCCAATGGCATCTCACTCTGTTACAAACCGTTTTTGCATCAAGGACAATGACATTTGTGAGTACTCTTTAAATCCCTGTGTACCCTCCATTTCAACACAATTTATATATACCAAAGGAACAACCTGGGAATCTCTCTTTACCTTTTGAACGGTCCCATACCGCTGAATGGCATCAGAAAGTTGGTTCTTCAGGCGGTCCAGCTGAAGCCGCTCTTGCTACATAAAGCAAAAAGATAAAAACAAACACTATTAACACAGGAAAAGGGGTCTTTATGTTTGTGTCATCAGTCATTCACAGATAATGCAATTCAGGGAAACTCTGAGCCCTAAACTGAACATAAGTTCAAGCATATAAAGTCTATGGGGAGACATGACTTTGAACCTTCTCAGTTATGAATATCTCCTAATGATCTTGGTCCAATTACTGTTTCTCAAAGGGTTTGGTGGGTATTGACCTTGAGTTCTGGAGCTGTAGTTCACCTACATCCAGAGAGCACTGTGAACTCAAACAATGATAGATCTGGATCACACTTGGCATGAATAGTCAATATGCCCAAATGTGAACACTGGTGGAATTTGGGGGAAATGGACCTAGACATTTGGGAGTTGTAGTTCCTGCGATTTATAGTTCTCCTACAATCAAAGAGTGTTCTGAACTCCACCAATGATGGAATTGGTGCAAACGTGGCACAGAACTCCCATGACCAACAGAAAATACTGGAATGGCTTGGTGGGTATTGACCTTGAGTGTTGGCGTTATAGTTCACCTTCATCCAGAGAGCACTGTGGATGCAAATCATGATGGATCTTGACCAAACTTGGTACCAATACTCAATATGCACAAATTTAAATGCTGGTGGAGTTTGGGGAATATAGATCTTCACATTTGAGAATTGTAGTTGCTGGGATTTATAGTTCACCTACAATCAAAGAGCATTCTGAACCCCACCAATGATAAAATTGGGCCAAACTTCCCACACAGAACTTCTATGCCTTGAAGGGACTCACTGGATGGAGCTTCCCTCTAGCCTCACATGCTCTCCCTTGCCTCACACATGTGCACCATGCTGCCATGCGCCGAGCACGCCTTCTCTCCCCTCCCCACTTGAAGTCTTCAAAACACCCTTCCTCTTTGCTGAGAGGCCAGTTGAAAGGATGGCCAATCACAGCGGAGGAGGACTTTTGGTGGGAGGATTCGCCACTGTCTTTTTCCAGAAAGGAAGAGAAGGACAGATTGAGAGATCTTCAGACTTCTCTGCCAAAGGGGTTCCTAAGACTATCAGAAATAAATGTTTTCTGATAATGTATTGTTGAAGGCTTTCATGGCCGGAGTCACTGGGTTGTTGTAGGTTTTTTCGGGCTATATGGCTATGGTCTAGAGGCATTCTCTCCTGACGTTTTGCCTGCATCTATGGCAAGCATCCTCAGAGGTAGTGAGGAGGCGAAATGTCAGAAGAGAATGCCTCTAGTCCATGGCCATATAGCCTGAAAAAACCTACAACAACCCGTTTTCTGATTATCTTTGGTTACCCCTCTGAAACACCCTCATGCCCACCCCCCCACCCCCCGGTTGAGAAACGCTGGTATAGAAGGACAAGATAAAACAAAACCCAATGGGTAACACTTTGATAAGGACATTTTTTAATTGTTTCGCAAGGTCTTTCATGCATTGAACCTGTTGGCTGTGCTAATCTGCTGCCTTTAAGTGCTCGTGTTTGGTTTAATTTAGATATTTTATGTTATTGGCAGGTGTGTTTTACTGTCCTTTCAATTTGATTCATGGGCCTGTGCCATTTTGAGGGCTTGCCTGGGCCATATTTCCTCCGATCTATGGCTCCCACTGAACAAATTGCTATTCTCAGTAAACAAGATTTAACGCCTTGGTGTCAGTTTTCTTTCATTAAGAACATCATGCCATTGTGAAAGTGAATCACAAAGTCCTGTTTCATTGCAGTGGCAGGGCGAAGATGCAAGGACATTCCATTGTGTGCAGCTGACAAATACTCTTGCAAATGCAATCACCGGAAAAGGAATCCGCTGCCAGGGCTCGTAGTCCTGGACAAAACGCTTCTGAATGATAAAATTGCATACAGAGAGCAAGTGTAGATAGATAGATGATGGGGAGCACTGATTGTTATTTATATTGTGTGAGGAATGAATAGGAAAAGAGACATAAGCAGGGAGATCGTGATTGCATTTAAAATATGCTGATCAGATGTGTATGACTGAACAAAAAGCGCAGGACAGTAAGAAAGGTGTCACACAGCTATGTAATTCACAGAATGACTGTAAGCAAGACACAGAAGGGATATAATCCCAAGCAACCAGGGAAAGGAATGTTTTGCCAGGGAATAAATATTGAGGAGCATTTCCATGCTTACACTGTAAGAGGAAAACTCTACTTTCAGATTGTTATTTCTTATCAAATAGGCCAGAATTTCTCAACCTGGGGGTCGGGACCCCGGGGGGGGGGGGTCGCGAGAGGGTGTCAGACGGGTCGCCAAAGACCATCAGAAAGCACAATGTTTTCTGTTGGTCATGGGTGATCTGTGTGGGAAGTTTCACCCAATTCTATCATTGGTGGGGTATAGAAGGTTCTTTGATTGTAGGTGAACTAGAAATCCCAGCAACCACAACTTCCAAATGTCAAGGTCTATTTTCCCCTAAATCCACCAGTGTTCACATTTAGGCATATTGAGTATCCATGCCAAGTTTGGTCCAGATCCATCATTGTTTGAGTCCGCAGTGCTCTCTGGATGTAGATGAACTACAACTCCAAAACTCAAGGTCAATGCACTCTAAATCCTTCCAGTAATTTCTGTTGGTCATGGGTGTTCTGTGTACCAAGTTTGGTTCAATTCCATTGTTGGTGGAGTTCAGAATGCTCTTTGATTGTAGGTGAACAATAAATCCCAGCAACTACAACTCTCAAATGACAAAATCAAACCCAACCCCTATCCCATATTACGATTCATAACAGTAACAACATTACAGTTATGAAATAGCAACAAAAATAATTTTATGGTTGGGGGTCACCACAACATGAGGAACTGTATTAAGGGGTCGCAGCATTAGGAAGGTTGAGAACCACTGAAATAGGCATTGACTCGAGGTGACCTGAGAGTCCTGTCCATCAGCTGGATTCACAAAGTCTGATAAACCCAGAATGGTGGCTTCCTTTATTGAATCAATCTGGCAGTAAAGTGTTCTTCCGCTTTTTCTACTGCCTTCTGTACTTTGAATCACTGTGTAGGAAAGGACCCCAAGGACCATCCAGTCAAACCCCATTCTGCCATCTATATATATAAAAACGCTCTGTGCATAATGAGTACCTTAAAAACAAAAGAACTAATGAACGAAATCACACCAAATTTGGCAACAAAACGTCTCACAACACAAGGAGTGACCATCACTCAAAAAATTATGATTTTGTCATTTGGGAATTGTAGTTCCTGGGATTTATAGTTCACCTACAATCAAAGAACATTCTGAACCCCACCAACAATGGAATTGAACCAAATTTGGCACACAGTTCTCCCATGACGAACAGAAAATACTGGAAGGGTTTGATGGGCAGTGTCCTTTGGTTTGGAGTTGTAGTTCACCTACATCCAAAGATGACTGTGGACTCAAACAATGATGAATCTGAACCAAACTCTACAAGAATACTCAATATGCCCAAATGTGAACACTGGTGGAGTTTGCGGAAAATAGAATCTTGACATTTGGGAGTTGTAGTTGCTGGGATTTGTAGTTCACCTACAATCACAGAGCATTCTGAAGCCCAGCAATAATAGAATTGGGCCAAACCTCCCACACAGAACCCCCATGTGAGCCACAGCAACGCGTGGCAGGGGAAAGCTAGGGTGTGTGTGTGTGTGTGTGTGTATGCACGCGCGTGCGCGCACACACGCACACACACACACACAATATGAATAGCCCTCCTTTCTCAGCCATGCGGCGACTCAAGGCAAATTACAGATTGGCACAATTCGATGTCAGGCATTCATAAAAGTGCCATTAAAAACAATCCACATTACAATATAAAACATATATAAAAACCGTTAAAGCATATAATCATCAGTGTCATCTTTTTAAAAACATTATACAGTAACATCGTCTGGCCATTCCATGTCCATCATTCATAGTTCTGTGTTATCTATTCCGCTGCATTCTCAAAAGCTTGCTCAAAGAGCCAGATCTTTACTTTTTTTGGAAAGTCAGGAGGGAGGGGGCCAATGTAATATCCCCAGGGAGGGAGTTCCATAGCTGGGGGCCACCAGTGATAAGGTCCTGTCCTTTGTCTCTGCCAATCGCACTTGCGAGGCAGGCGAGATCGAGAGCAGGGCCTCCCCATACGATCTTAAGCTCCTAGATGGTTCATAGGAGGAGATACATTCGGACAGGTAAGCTGGGCCAGAATAATTTAGTGCCTTATAGGCTAAAGGCATCACTCTGAATTGTGCTCAGTAGCAAATTGGCAGCCAGTGGAGCTGACACAACAGGAGGGTTGTGTGCTCCCTGAGCGCTGCTCCTGTTAGTAACCTGGCTGCCGCCCGCCGGACCATTTGATGCTTCTGAACAGTCTTCAAAGGCAACCCCATGTAGAGCACGTTGCAGTAGTCTATACAGGATGCAACCAAAGCATGGACCACCGTGGCCAAGTCAGACTTCTCAATGGGTGGAGCTGGCACACAAATTTTAACTGTGCAAATGCTCCCCTGGTCACCGCCAAAAAATGGGGTTCCAAGCTCAGCAATGATATACTATCAAAGCAATCCTTAAATATGGCTATTCAACTTCTGTCTAAACACTTTCAAAGAAGGAGAGTGCATAATCCTCTAAAGCAGTCTATTTCACTCTCAAACAGCTCCTATTACCAAGAGGTTCTTCTTAATGTTTACACTAGTATTGTGAACCTGTAGGTGCACTCAACCCTTACCAAGGAATACAACGACTTTTGCATAAACATGTATAGGCCTATTATACAAGTTTTGTTTTATTTGGGCAATGCAAACTATAGATTTTTTTTATTTTTACTTCTACGCTCTTCATTCAGGTGCCACAGAGAAATCAATATGTGGCAGCATTAAGAAAAGAAATCAAACCAAACACAAGCAAAGTGATCTATTGATTCAACAGGCTGACAACACTGATGGTGGTTGTAGTTTAGAGATGCACTTGCTTGTACATTCTTTAAAAAAACAAACTATTATCCCATCCGATAGAACAGTGGTTCTCAACCTGTGGATCCCCAGGTGTTTTTGCCTACAACTCCCAAAAATCCCAGCCAGTTTACCAGCTGATAGGATTTCTGGGAGTTGAAGGCCAAACCATATAGGGGCCCACAGGTTGAGAACTACTGTTACAGAGCAAAGCTACCCTTTATATTCATGTATAAGTCTAGAACATTTAGTCAAAATATCAACCCCAAACACCTGGGTTGACTTATCCAGGAGTCAATACAAGTACCTTCACTCCTATCTTGGAAGGAACCACCTCCTTCTCTGAGTAAATCTGAGAAAGGAAAGAGCTTAATCTGTCATGGGAGTAAGAACAAGAAGTACCAACCACTTCTACTGTCTCCACCATGGTCTTTTTTTCTAAAATGCCTAGCTGGATAAATGGAGCTGCCAGTCATAAGCAACTGATTTCTGGAAACAGTATTAGTGCTTTTCCTTCTCTAAAGAATGGCTCACAAATCCATGGGCCATATCAAAATTCTTAATTTCAACCCCCAAATCTGCTCTTGACTTATATATTGTTGCACTGGAGCCCTGAAACACCTTTTCACCACAAACCACACTCTGTCCAGGTAATCCAGTAAGTAAAAAGTTTATTAAGAGAAGTGTATATAAGAAATAAACAAATCTAAAAAAGGAGAATCAAAGACCAAAAAGTTATTTCCAAGATAGCCAAGATTTCAAAATTCTTTCAAATACAGCCTTAAGAGTCACTGATATACCCATAAACATTAGGCCTGGGTAACAACGGAAAAAATTGTTTCTAAAATCGATTCGTTTTTTGGGGTGTTTTGCGTTTCGATATTTAAAAGAATTCCGAAATTTTTCTTTTAAAAAGTTTGATATTTACGAAATTTCGTAAATGTTTAAAAAATTACAAAACATTAACGAAACAATTTCGAAACAATTACGAATCAATTCGTTAATGGCGGACGCGACCTCGCAATACACTAAAAAAACCTCCAAATGGGACAGGGGGAACTTCTGAAGCTTCCCTCTCCCTCTGTTGTTGACTGTTGGTGTGATTTTGTAATTTTTTTCACTAATTAAACAAAAAACAACTATAAAACTTGCCCCAG
Source organism: Anolis sagrei (assembly GCF_037176765.1). Lineage (NCBI taxonomy): Eukaryota > Metazoa > Chordata > Lepidosauria > Squamata > Anolidae > Anolis > Anolis sagrei. The sequence goes on along the minus strand of NC_090024.1, from coordinate 8,802,428 downwards.
ACATGCGGAAATAATAACGAAACGACCTCAAAACGATAACGAAACGAATACATAACGAATCCAAAGCATTTACGAAACGAATTTAAAAATTGGTTTTGTTTTTAAGTTGCTCCAGAATGGTTCGTTATTGCTTCATTATATAAAAAATAACGAATTTTTAACGAATTACGAATTAACAAAACGAAACCGCCCAGTCCTAATAAACATGATAGCATGAATCCAAGGCAGGCAACCTATGCTACACATGAAACTAGAAACAAGAACAAACCTAGAAACTTGAATACATGAAGCAACTTACAGTTTCTCAAGTCACTCCTGACACGACAAAAAAAAAATGAATGCACAAACGTAGGACTAGAAACCAAGGGCTGCTCAGCTGAATACAATGATTCATGATTGTATCAGCAGAAAACCACTTAAAAGGCTTCAATCCCTCCCATGATATCATTCCTCTCACACCTGCCTTTCTTCTCCTTATTTCTAAGCCACTGGAAAAAGCAAGTCTGTCTCTGTAGTGCGCTCTGCCTCTGAAGCTCCAAGTGCCTTGATCTGGACAAATATGCATCTCCAACATTTCTCTCAGCTTGCACTTCTGGCAGATTTCCATGAGATCCAATATTGCTTACAACAGAGACAGACTTGCTTTTCCCAGTGGCTTAGAGATAAAGAGAAGAAAAGCTGGTGTGAGAGGAATGGGAACTGGCAGGAGATTCCAAAACAACTCTCTCCAGGCCACTTCTATCCCCTTATTGGCCCTCCGAATCTATCCCACAATCCCCTTTCCTCATCTTCTGAGCACTCAGAATCTGACCAGGCTACAACATATGAGGTTGACCTGTATGAGTATATAGTGGAAACCAACAAATTATTATTATCAGGAGTTGTATCACCTTTAAGAGTTGTGTTCATACACTTCAACCACATTGTGCAAAACTGTTCTAATCTGCAAAAGGACTCCAAAGTGCTACAAGATGCCTTTGAATATTTGAGTACTGGAATGTGACTTCTAAAACTATGGCATTATGGGAGATGTTTTGCAAATTAGTATAATTAAACCATATTCTGCAAAATGATTCTAATTTGCAAAATGTTTCCCATAATGCGATAGGTTTAGATGCCATGTTCCAGGACTCCAGTTCCATGTTCCAGGACACTCGCTGGAACACCTCAGCAAGCGAGAGTCCAAAAGTGGCAGGCCCAAACCTAGCACCTCAACCAATGGCTGATACCCAATGAGAGACTCCCTCCTGGGCACACAGAAGACTGGGCGACTTGGAAGGCACTGAACAGACTGCGCTCTGGCACCACGAGATGCAGAGCCAACCTTCAGAAATGGGGCTACAAAGTGGAATCCTCGGCATGCGAGTGTGGAGAAAAGCAAACCACTGACCACCTGCTGCAATGCAACCTGAGCCCTGCCACATGCACCATGGAGGACCTTCTTGCAGCAACACCGGAAGCACTCCAAGTGGCCAGATACTGGTCAAAGGACATTTAACCAACTACCAAACTCACAAGATGTGTATTTTTCTGTCTGTTTGCTTTGTTCTGTTAGAAATGTAATATATAATGGACTGGTTGCTCTGACACGACAAATAAATAGGACTCCAGTACACAAAGGGATCTTGTAACATTTTGAAGAATAACTGTGAGAACGAGGCTGGTAGTCTAAGCCTTCGTGAAAGTTGAGTGCAACTACAGCCAATATGATTGTCTATTGAAGGACTTCTTAAACTTTCTCACTTGTTTTTTTTTTTTTTTAATTAAATTTTATTTTGAAAAGATAATACACCAACCATATATGTTGCAAAAATGTACACATACACAAACAAACACACATACACAAACAACCCTCCATACAGTTACCCCTCCACCCACCCCCAGTGCTACCCACCACCTTGACTTCCGTCACTAATCCACGCAGGATTTATGCACAACTTATTTAACCCTCTATACTTCTAATTCAATAAATTCCTCTTGTTTTTATTTCTTTAGCTCTCCCGTCAAATATGCTAAGGCCAGCTTCCAGTTTCTTTCAAATATTTCATTATTTTCATATTTCAAATTGCTTGAAATCTTAGCCATTTGTGCATAATCCCACAATTTATCCTTCCAATCTTTGATGCTTAATGTTTTCTCCCCTTTCCAATTTTTGGCAATTGTAATGCGTGCAGCCGCAAAGCTGTACAAGCAGATTTCTCTCTCTGGCTGTTCTAAGCTGTCTCTGAATATCCCTAATAGGCACATCCCTGGGTTCTTTTTTACTTTGTTGTAAATCATTTTATTTGTTTCCTTTATTATTCTTTTCCAATAGATCTGCACCAGTTCACACGACCACCATACGTGAAAGAAAGTCCCTTTCTTTCTTTTGCATCTCCAACAGGATCCTGTTTGTGACTTGTCCATTTTGGCTAGGAGGGCTGGAGTTATGTAGCATCTGTAGAACATTTTATATACATTATCTCTAATTGAAGCTGCCACTGTAAATTTAAATCCATTGTTCCACAGGTTTTCCCAGATGTCAAAATCTATGCTTCTCCCTAAATCTTTTGCCCATGAGATCATGGGGGTTTTAACACGATTATCTTCCAAATTATAGTGTAGAATATATTTGTATAATCTGGCTATTAATCCTTTTTCCCCTTTATCTAATATAGTTTCCAGATCTGATTTTTTGGAAGCAAATCCCCTCTTCTCGTCTTTTTTGAATCTATCGTATAATTGATGATATCGGAACCAATCTTTAATACCCAATTCGTCTTTTCCCCTCAGTGCCCATTGGCCATTGGACCTGATAAGTAGTTCCCCGTATGTTCTGACATCATCCTTGCAGGTGGGTCTCCCAATGGCTTCTATTGGCCTCAGCCACAGGGGTGTTTTGGATTCCATCCCTAATTTGTATCTTTTCCAAACATCTATTAAGCTTCCCCTAATTACATGTTTATTGAATGCCTTATTTAATCTCTCTCCTTCATACCAGAGGTAAGAATGCCATCCATATCTGATTCCATGTCCTTCTAAATTTAGTAGATTTATGTTCCGGAATTGTATCCAATCTTTGAGCCAGCTCATGCAGGCGGCCTCATAGTAGGTTTTTAAATCTGGTAAATTTAGTCCTCCCCTCTCTTTGGTATCAATTAAATTTTTGTAAGCAATCCTGGCTTTTTTCCCTGCCCAAATGAAATTCGTGATATCCCTCTTCCACAAATTGAAAATTTTAGTCCCTTTAATAATAGGTATGCTTTGAAAAAAGAAAAGCATTTTGGGAAGTATCATCATCTTAATAATTGCAATCCTGCCCAGCCATGTTAATGGTAGCTTTTGCCAATTGTTCAAATTCCCTTTGATCTCCGACCATGTCTTCACATAATTATTTTGAAACAAGTCAATGTTCTTGCTTGTGATAGTTATTCCCAAATATTTTATCTTCGGGACTACTTTACAGTTAGCCACTTCCTCTAATTTCCTAATAATTTTAGTGTCTAAATTTTTTGTAATAAATTTAGATTTATCTTTATTTATTTTAAAACCCGAAACCTCTCCATACAATTTGATTACCTCTAATAATTTTGGAACGCTCTGTGTTGGATTAGATAAAATACAAACCATATCGTCTGCATATGTTCTGATTTTGATTTCCTGGCCTTTTACTTTGAACCCTTCAATTTCATTGTCATCCCTAATTCTTATACTCAAAATTTCCAATCCCAAAATGAATAGTAATGGCGAGAGTGGACAGCCTTGTCTAGTCCCTTTCTGTATATCTATGGCTTTTGTCAGCTGTCCATTTATTTTTATCTTAGCAGATTGCTTAGAATATATTGCCCCCACTGCTTTTCTAAAGCGATGGCCCACCCCATATAAATCCAAGACCTTTTCCAAATAAACCCAGCTGACCTGGTCGAAAGCTTTTTCCGCATCCAAAAAAAACAATGCTAAATCTTTATTGGGGTCGCTCTCCGCTACCTCCAAAACATTCAGAATTGTTCTGACATTTTGGCTCAGGTATCTATTAGGTAGAAATCCCGCTTGATCCTTATGAATGATTTCTGCTAATGTCTGTTTGAGTCTGTTTGCCAAGATTGTAGTAAATAATTTATAGTCACAATTTAGAAGCGAGATGGGTCTGTAATTTTTAATTTGGTCTAGGTCTTTATCTGATTTTGGGATTAGTACAATTGTGGATTCTTTCCAAGAATCTGGAATCTCGCCTTTTTCCAAGACTTTATTCATTACAGACACCAGTAATGGTGTCAGCTCTTCTTTAAATGTTTTATAATAGAGTGGGGAAAGACCATCTGGGCCAGGAGCTTTATGTGGCCTAATCTTATCTATTGTTTCCATTAGTTCGTCTGGTGAAATTAATCTATCTAGATTAGCTTTCATTGCTTCAGTTAATCTTACAATCTTGGTCTCATTAACAAATTGAATGGTCTTGTCTAAATCTTCCTGTTCTTTTTTGTAGAGCTTTGAGTAATATTTTTCAAAAATTGTCTGGATTTGCTGCAAGTTTGTAATTGTCTCACCATTGTTTCTTATTCTGGTAATCAGTTGGGATTTCTTTGTACCTTTCAGCTGCCAGGCAAGAAATTTGCCTGGCTTGTTTGCATTCTCAAAGAAGTTGTACCTATTGTACCTGATTTTCCTCTCAATATCATTAGCAATCAAGAGGTCATATTGCTGGTGTAAGTTTTTCAATTCTGCCAGAATTTCCTTTCGCTGCCCTCTTTTCCTCTCCAGCTCTATTTCCTTTCCTCTAATCTTGACTAATAACTCTAGTTGCTTTTTATTATTACCTTTGTACCAAATTGAATTTTGCTGAATTAATACCCCTCTTATTACAGCTTTTCCAGCCTCCCAAATCACCCTATCCTCTAGGTTATCATTGGTGTTGTCTTTCAGGTAGTATTTTAATTCCTTTCCAATTTTATCTCTATGTGTTTGTATCCTCAAAATATAATCGTTCATTCTCCAGCCCCCCCTGTTGCTATTTTCTTTTCTTAGTTTCAATAGAATCGGATTATGGTCTGCAAATGTTCTTGCTAGGATCTCTATCTTTTCTGTTCTGCAGATGATGTCTTTTGTACCAAATACCATATCAATTCTGGAGGCTGATTTGTGTCTGTGGGAGTAGTATGTAAATTCTCTCCCAGTTGGATTGAGAGTTCTCCAGATATCGAACATATCCCATTGATGTATTTCTTTCAAAAAAGCACCCGGTAATCTGCCTTCTTTCTTGTCTTTTTTTATTCTATTACTCCTATCTAACTTTGTATCCATGACCCCATTAAAGTCACCTAGCCAAATCATATCTTTTTCACCATATTCGGCAAGTATACCCGCAAGTGTCTTGTAAAATTCACTTTGTTTGGTATTGGGGGCATAGATACCTACTATGAGAACTGATTTACCCTGGATGAGAACCTTGATTATAAGAATCCTGCCTTCCTTATCTGAGAAAATTACTTCAGGGTACAGCATTTTCTTAATGTATATTGCAATCCCATTGGTTTTCTTACAATTGCAAGTGGTGAATAACTGGCCCAGTCTTTCTTGCCCCAATAGATGTATATCCTTTTCTACCATGTGGGATTCCACTAAACAAGCTATATCAGGCTTAATTTTCTTCAAGAAATGAAATACTTTCTTACGCTTTGATCCACTGTTTAAGCCATTCGTATTCCAAACAATAGTATTCAGAGATTTGGTGCCCATTTTAACAGTGCATTTTATAATTACCCTGCTTCCCCCCGCCCCCCGCCCCCGTCTCCCCCTTAGATAAACTTATATAACTTATATAACTTTCTCAAACAGAGTCCACTGCTACCCAACTTCTTTCTCTTCTTCTTTCTCTTCTTCTGGAACAGCTGGCGTTTCTTTCTCCTCCTCCTGCTCTGGCTCCTTCTCTTCTTCTGTATGGAACTGATGGTTTTGCCCCAAGTTCTCTTTCTTATTTCTGCCATGTCCTTGTCTCTTTTGTCTTTCTTCTTCCTGCTGGGAGTCTTCTTCAGCGTCAAAGTCCTTGTGATATTTTCTTAAGAACTGCTCAGCCTTCATGGTATCAGAAATAGAATGTCTCTTGGTTTTGTAGTAAAAGGCCACTCCTTGAGGGTAGAGCCATCGAAAGGATATCTTCTTCTGTTTGAGTTTGCTCACTAGGAAAGCAAAGTCTTTCCTTTTTTTCAAGAACCTTCCAGGGATCTCTTTTAGCATCAAAATTTTCTTTCCCCCTATTATAATGGGGGATTCATATTGTTTCTTCAAAATAATATCTTTGCATATTCTTGTGACAAATTGCACAATGCAGTCCCTGGGGAGTTTCTTTTGTTTTGCTATTGCAGAACTCACTCTGTAGCATGCAGATATGGAATCCATCATCACTGAGAGGTCATCCTCCCCCAAAAGGTTTGCCAACAATTTACTTATAAACAACTTCAGATTGTCACCTTCTTCCCCCTCTTGGATCCCTCTTAATCTTAGAGTGTTATCAGCAAGTTTGAGTTCTAGCATGGCCATGTTATCCAACATACTTTCTTGCTTATCATTAAAGAGTTGTTGAGCCCCTTCTGTTTTTTCAAGCCTTTTTTTAATAAGTTTCTGATCAGTGTCCAGTTTGTTCACTTTTGCCTCAGTCTTTTCTTGGCGTTCAGAGATCTGTTTCAGTTCTTTGGTAACTGCCTCCATTGAGGTCTTAAGTTCCACAAACATAGCTTTAATTTCTGAAAGCGTCTTCTCTTGAGACTGACTGGGTTTTTTTGCCTTCTCTGTCACCACTGTTGACGCTGCAGACGCGTAGGAGGAGATTGGTCCCTTGGGCGTCCGCGGTGACCCTTTATCCATAATTGATTGTAGTTTATGAGCGTTTGTTCAAGGTCGCTGCAGCAGTGTTATCTGCCTGAGAGAGATGGAGACGTGCTTGAGAAGGGGCGGAAGAGAAGCTGGGTTCAGCCCACCATCTTTTTCAGTTGCATTTTAAGCATTTTAATCATCTTGCCATTTTTTTTTAAAGAGAAGAAAGCAAAGCTCAGTCTGTTTTCTGCTTATATAGATCTTATGTAGATCTGGCCTTTAAGGTTTTGCTGTCTCCTGTCAAACCACAGAGCAAGATTTCAAAGATTTACTGTTGTAGCAAACAGCTTAATGGCTCTTCTTGGGAGACACTTAAGGCAATTAAGGATCGTAAACTTTACAAGCAGGAATGTGGAGACAGACTTTGACAGGTTTCCTTCGTAAGAACACCACGTGGATAGTGTACTTTAAAAAGCAAATATTGCAGTCTTACTTGAATCTGTTGAATATATTGGATGTTGAGAGCGTAGCGAAGAGGACAATATCGCGGCGGGAGCTGTCTTCACTTTGAGATCAGACAAAGTGATTTTCTGCAGACCAACTCTCCTTTCTCTGTCTCGCCCGAAGATAAGGAATCTGTGAGGAAAAAGTTGCTTTCTCCTCTCACCGCTCACGATTCTTCACGGAGCTCCGGCTCCATGCTGCTGCCTCTCTCCGCTCCCAACCCGGAAGTATCAAACTTTCTCACTTGTGATCCCTTTTTGTCTGATCCCTTTTTTACATGATCCCATATATTTAGATAAACAAAACAGATACAAAGCCAAGCATTAATAAGAAACAAATGCAAGGCTTGCTAAACAGACTGATTTTTCATTTTATAAAGTACAGCTGAAGCATCTTCAGCAGAGCCCACTGGAAACACTGCACAGCAGATAAGTGTAAATGTTTTAAAACAGCCTCTAGGTCATCTGGTAAACTGGTTGGGATTTCTGGGAGTTGTAAGCCAAAACACCTGGTTGAGAACCACTGCTCTAGATGGTGTTCAGAAGATTTTTATTGTTACGAAATTTTTCAGGACCCCAACAGTGAACTAAGGGAATCCCATTTGAGGTTGGGACCAACAGTTTATTGCACTTCTTGTGTATTTCACATTGATGCTCGCTGAACTTTTCCTTGCACATCACAACACAATAACAAAAGGCATAGTACAACTTATTGTCGAAGGCTTTCATGGCCGGAATCACTGGGTTGTTGTAGGTTTTTCCGGGCTATATGGCCATGTTCTGGAGGCAATTTTTCTCCTGACGTTTCGCCTGCCTCTATGGCAAGCATCCTCAGAGGTAGTGAGGTAGTAGTGACCTCACTACCTCTGAGGATGCTTGCCATAGAGGCAGGCGAAACGTCAGGAGAAAAATTGCCTCCAGAACATGGCCATATAGCACGGAAAAACCTACAACAACCCATAGTACAACTGTTGTGCAACTCTATGTGCTTCAAAACACATTGTGTTTTCGGTGCAGGAGTTAGGCATAGTCTTTGTTTCCTAAATAACATTCTTTTCACTTTTTTGAGGGCTCCTTTTTCTACTCTCTTGTGCTCCAATTGTTGCTTTTGCTGCAGTCCCAACACAGATGGAAATGGCATTCCTGTGTCAGAAACTGCAATGCTTTCTTTCTTTTTCTATTTTTGCTTGTCTTCATTTGACTTCCCACTGGAGCCAATTTGTGTCACGGAAAATGTCTCCAGATGTACGAAAAGCAACCAATTTCTTGCATCTCGATAAAAGGTCTTGGAAAGAAATATTTCATTTCATCTCACCTTGGCTTTCACTTGGTAACTCAATAATCCCACAGTCCATTGCCTCTACATGGGTGTGGTAGTGGTGGTGGTGGTAGTGTGCGTGTGTGTTTGCAGCTAGACTCTGATGCAGTTTTTCTAAAGGCTCCTTATTGGGTTCAGTTACTTTGTTTATAGTAGGGAATCCTGTGCTACCATAAGAACAAAGGGATTTTTTACAGAATCACAAGGGAGTTGTAAGGGCCATTTAAACCACACACCTTCCCCCTTGCCATGTGGTAATACACAATTTAGGGCACTTCCACATAGCCATACAATCCAGAATAACAAGGCAGATAATCCTCAATATCTGTTTTAAACTGGATTATCTGAGTCCACAGTGCCATATAATTCAGGTCATTGTGGATTGTATACAACTGTGTGGAAGAGACCTAAGGCACAACCAAACAAAAGGTAATCGAACTTCTGTTTAAAGAGAGAATCAACCACCCTCGAAAGCAGACTGTCTTATTGTCAGTTTCCAGTTCCCACAGACAAGAAGTTGATTCTAACGTTTAGGTGGAATCTCTTGTTGCTGTATGCATTCATTGGTTCTTGTGTAGAAAATCAGACTGCTCCATATTTGATGGAGACTGCTCCATCTCTTCAACAAGGTTGTATCATAACTCTCAATCTTTGCTTCTTCAAGTCTGCCCTGTTTCCTAATTTGTTGCTTGTAGGGCTTAGTTTTTTTTTTCCAGCAGTCATCTCAATCACTGCTACAAATGGCGTGAGTCTGGATTCTTGAATGGTCTCATGTGTGCGTTCCAATAGGGAGAGGACAGCTACTGCCATCTTCTTGGGTGATTGTATTATGAGAAGCTTCCTGTAGCCAAAGAATTCGTATATGTGGTTATATTTACCCACACTCTGAAAAATTGTATCTCTGTGAATTTGCCAGGTCTTCCAAAGGATTATACATCATTTTCACAGCAGTTACCACAGAGTTGGGCAAAAGTATGATAGCTGGGACCCTACACTGGTTGCGCAATGTGGGCCTGAATTAATGAGGGGCACATGTGCATGAGACAGTGCAATGAATGAGAGACGCAGCTGTGTCAGAGTCGTGGCAACATTGTTCACCAGAAAGGGGGAGAGGAAACATTTCTATCCCGTTTACCGTCTTCGTAAGCCGTTGTTTATCATTTGACATTAACTCAAAACATTACTTCACTCTTATCCTGTTGAACATGAGTTCAATTACTGCACTGCTATCCTGTTTTAGCTGTGCCTCTCATTTGCTCCGCTGTCTCATACACATCTTCCCTTAATTAATTCTAACCCGCATTGTACAAGCAGCATAGTGTTGGATCCTAGCTATCATACTTTTGCCCAGAGTTGCAATCAAGGACCTAGTATATTACTAGGAGGATACCTCTGTGGCTAGACCTGTTATTTTGCCAAGTAAGCAGAACACCCAAGAGCCATCATGGGGCACTGGGTTGAGCACTGGACTAGGACACCAAGAAACCAGGATTCAAATCTCCAGTTGGCCATGGAAACCCATTGGGTGATCCACACTCTTTCAACCTGAGAAGAAGGAATAGACCAAGCATGGCAAACATTGGCCTACCAGATGTTAGGAGTTATGGGAATTGAAGTCCAAAACATTTGTAGGGCAAAGGTTTGCACATGGCTGGAACAGACCAAACCCTTCTCAACAAATTTTGCCAAGAGGAAGAAGACTTGTTTTCTGCTGCCCTTGAAACTAGGACTAGGAGCAATGGGTTCAAATTACAGGAAATGAGATTCCATCTGAACATTAGGAAGAACTTCCTGACCCTAAGAAGAGCAGTTTAACAGTGGAACTCTCTGCCTTGGAGTGTGGTGGAAGCTCCTTCTTTGAAGGCTTTTAATGAAAGGCTAGATGGCCATATTTTGGGGGTCCTTTAATTGTGCTTTTCCTGCATGGCAGAAAGGGGTTGGACTAGATGGCCCATGTGGTCTCTTCCAACTCTATTATTCTATTATTTTAGTTGGGTAGATACTACTTTAAATCACTGAGAATTTAACTGAATAGTCTCAAAGGTCACTTACCCTGGAAGAACCTCGGATGACCTCAGATAACTGTCGGATAGCATTTGTGCACGTCGTAATGGTTTTGTTGGTCTCTTGTTGTGTTGTGTGCCTTTACAAAGGAAACAATTAAAAACAAAGGTTAACAATATTTTCAAGGGCCTTCCTTCCATGAAAGTCTGGGATGCTCGTGTCAAAAACCAAGAAAGAAGTGTTATTATCATAAAATCTTATAAGACAGCTCTTTGGCTCATGCAACCTCTCTTGCTTCGTGTATATACATAAAATGTTTGCAAACTCAAAGGCATGGGACTTGAGAGAGTTCAGAAGAGGTCCAGGCTTACAAGGACTTTGGCTCATTGTGACCCTATGAATGAAAGACCTCCAACTCACCATATCATCAGCTATCCTGCTCTGATCAGGGTGGTGACTTCCTTGACTGAGTCATGTCTCCTCATGATTCATGTCTTCTCATGATATGCCCAACGTATGACAACCTCGGTTCATTCATCATACCTTCCAGATAGAGTCCAGGCTTGATTTGCTCTGAGACCCACTCATTTGTCTTTATAACTGCCAACTATGTCTGCAGAACTCTCATCTGATATTGCCATTCTAATGAATTGGTTTGCTTCTCGGTTTCATACTCATAAATACAAACCAGAAATACTGTGAAATGGATTATTCCAGCTTTGGTATCACCCCCCAGTCTTCTTTTCATCAGGCTGAACACGACCAGCTCCTTCAACCTCTTCTCATTTCTTGTGTCCTCCATACCTCTTATTGCCCTTGTTACCCTTCACTGAACCCACTCCAACTTGGTTACATCCTCCTTAAAATGAGGTGTCCACAACTGAATGTAGTGCTCCACAGGAAGTCTGACAAGTGCTGAATATAGTATATTACATTGCTGAACTTGGAAACCATGCAGGCTAAAATAACATTCACTTTCATTGCTCTTACTGCCTACTACAGGTAAAATCAGCTGATCCCTAATCCATCTAAAACACAGACATGTGCCTTTCACCTCAAGAACAGAGAAGCATCCCGAGCTCTGAAGATCACCTGGGAATGAATCCCACTGGAGCATTGCAGCACACCCAAATACCTGGGAGTCACTCTGGACCGTGCTCTGACCTACAAGAAGCACTACCTGAACATCAAGCAAAAAGTGGGTGCTAGAAACAACATCATACGAAAGCTGACTGGCACAACCTGGGGATCACAACCAGATACAGTGAAGACATCTGCCCTTGCGCTGTGCTACTCTGCTGCTGAGTATGCATGCCCAGTGTGGAACACATCTCACCACGCTAAAACAGTGGATGTGGCTCTGAATGAGACATGCCACATTATCACGGGGTATCTGCGCCCTACACCATTGGAGAAATTACACTGCTTAGCCGGTATTACACCACCTGACATCCGCCGGGAAGTAGCAGCCAATAGTGAAAGGACCAAGGCAGAGACATCTCCAGCTCATCCCCTGTTTGGGTATCAGCCAGCACGTCAATGACTTAAATCTAGAAATAGTTTTCTAAGATCGACAGAGACACTCGCTGGAACACCCCAGCAAGCGAGAGTCCAAAAGTGGCAGGCTCAAACCCAGAACCTCAACCAATGGCTGATACCAAATGAGAGACTTCCCCCTGGGCACACAGAGGACTGGGCGACTTGGAAGGCGCTGAACAGACTGCGCTCTGGCACCACGAGATGCAGAGCCAACCTTCAGAAATGGGGCTACAAAGTGGAATCCTCGACGTGCGAGTGTGGAGAGGAGCAAACCACTGACCACCTGCTGCAATGCAACCTGAGCCCTGCCACATGCACAATGGAGGACCTTCTTGCAGTAACACCAGAGGCACTCCAAGTGGTCAGATACTGGTCAAAGGACATTTAATCAACTACCAAACTCACACATTTTTGTATTTTGTCTGTTTGTTTGCTTTGTTTTGTTAGAAATGTAATATAATTTGACTGGTTGTCCTGACACAACAAATAAATACATAAAAATAAATTGCTGCAGTATCACACTTTTGGTTCATGTTCACTTTATAATCACCAATAACCCTAAATCCCTTTTTACATGTACTTCTGCTATGACTTTTCCAGCAAGTGAAGTCATTGCATGATATGTTCAAAGTACACTAGCCTCAGAATAGAATGAGATTATGACTTAATTTACATTGGAAACTATAGTTCTATTGAAGGCTAAAAAACTGCCTTCTTTTCTGTAGCATCACATTGTTGAGTCAAGTTCAATGTATGATCAACAATAATTGCAAGGTTCTTTTCTGCTCAGTACTGCTGAGTGAGGTATACTATACTCGCTCAGTAATGCAGCTTGGGAAGTACAAGGCATCCCAATCTCTTAGGACCGGGCTGTGGCACAGCTAGTTAGTAACCAGCTGCAATAAATCACTACTGACTGAGAGGTCATGAGTTTGAAGCCAGCCCAGGTTGGAGTAAGCTCTCAACCATTAATAGTCTGGCTTGCTGTTGACCTATGCAGCTTGAAAGACATCTCTCAAGTAGGAATTTTAGGTACCAATTTATGCGGGTAGGCTAAATTAACTAATTTATGACACCATAAAAACTTCCAGCAGTGTACATAAGAATGAGGAAGTACTCCATCAAGGACTTGTTGTCACAAGTGGACGCTGAAGCAACAGCTCCCCCTGTGGCCAGAATCAAGCAAGCCCCTTGAAGCTGGAAAGCTGGAATGTTAAATTACCTCTGTGTCTGTCTATATGTGCTGTATGTCTAATGGCATTGAATGAGAAGGGTGGAATATAAATACTGTAAGAGAGATAGAGAGATAGAGAGATAGATAGATAGAGAGAGAGAGAGAGAGAGAGAGAGAGATAGGTAGATAGATATACAGACAGACAGACAGACAGACAGACAGACATATTGGGGATTTGTGGCTGAAATCTAGACTTTTCCATTTGTTTTCGTTGGATTCTAATAGTTTTGGTCCAATTTTAAGGTCCCTATTTAGATTTTGGAGATCCTATTTTAGATATGGAGCCCCCGGTGGTGCAGTGGGTTAAAGCACTGAGCTGCTGAGCTTGTTGATCGAAAGGTCGCAGGTTCGATTCCGGGGAGCAGCGTGAGCTTCCGCTGTCAGCCCTAGCTTCTGCCAACCTAGCAGTTCGAAAACATGCAAATGTGAGTAGATCAATAGGTACCGCTCCGGCGGGAAGGTAACGGCGCTCCATGCAGTCATGCCGGCCACATGACCTTGGAGGTGTCTACGGACAACGCTGGCTCTTCGGCTTAGAAATGGAGATGAGCACCACACCCCAGAGTCAGACATGACTGGACTTAATGTCCTTTACCTTTACGTATTTAGATTTTAAAAAGACTCTCTGCCTGCACATGAGATAGTTTTTCATTTGCAGGGGGAAAAAACAAACATAGAAGAACTCCTGGTGACATCTACTTGGACCTGAATGAATGTGTCTCTTTGGATATGTGTTTGGTAGCTTCACCTCTATGTAAAATCTCTGCAGTGTGTCTCCATTTGCAACAGGCTCTACTCTCAAGAGCTTTAAAAAAGCAAACACAGGTAGAACAGCTGCCTGTGATTAAGAAAAAGAAACACACAGCAATTTTATGCACAGTAACCAGCAATCGTATAAATGGGAACTTAGTGTTCCATGAAGGCAACATCTCCACCGCCACTGAGCAATGCCTCCGATGCCTACCACTGAACTGAAAGCAAAAGACAAGACAAGAGGCCATAATTTCGTCTCTCCGAGCCAGTCAAAGCATCCAGGATTAAAAAACACAGAGAACAGGCGGTCTTACAATTGCTTTGTTACATTAAAAGACTTGGCAGTGTGGACTTAATTCAGCTACCACATAGTGATTTTTGTTCATTGATGTTTCCTATGTTTATAGCACTTGCTGTTTTGAGTGTTGGTCGATTTAATTACTCTGTAAAAAAAGTTTCAAACTGAGTGGAAAGACTCCATCTTTCCAGTACTCCCAGCTACCCAACAGAACTTACCAATACGAAAATAGAAATGATTAATTCATGCAATTCAAACAAAAAGTAAGGTTTCAAATTGGGTCTGAGCATATTGACACAGATGAGATGTGCTCACACCTAGCAAAAACATTACAACTCCCAGGATCGTGTAACAAAGAGCTATGACAGTTAAAATGTTATCAAATTGCATTAATTCGACAATGTAATCCAGGTCATCCTAGTGTTAAAGGGATCACTTCACTTCACTTAGGCGATCCCTTGTTAGACGAGTAAGATGGTCTTCCATTATGGGTCTCCTTGTGGGTCCGCATGTGGCTGTGGAGCCCTATTCTTGCTCTGCATCTTCTTCCGCAGTGTGGGCATTGGTTTCCAGGTGGAAGACGGTCCCGGTCGGGGTTGGCTTGATGTGCCTTCCTCCTGGCACGTTTCTCTCTTTCACCCTCCACTCGTGCCTCCTCTAATTCTGCAGCACTGCTGGTCACAGCTGACCTCCAGCTGGAGCGCTCAAGGGCCAGGGCTTCCCAGTTCTCGGTATCTATGCCAGAGTTTTTAAGGTTGGCTTTGAGCCCATCTTTCAATCTCTTTTCCTGTCCACCAACATTCCGTTTTCTGTTCTTGAGTTCAGAGTAGAGCAACTGCTTTGGGAGACGGTGGTCAGGCATCCGGACAACATGGCCGGCCCAGCGGAGTTGATGTTGGAGGACCATCGCTTCAATGCTGGTGGTCTTTGCTTCTTCCAGCACGCTGACGTGTGTCCGCTAGTCTTCCCAGGAGATTTGCAGGATTTTCCGGAGGCAGCGCTGATGGAATCGTTCCAGGAGTTGCATGTGACGTCTGTAGACAGTCCATGTCTCACAGGCATATAGCAGGGTTGGGAGGGCAATAGCTTTATAGACAAGCACCTTGGTATCCCTACGGATGTCCCGGTCCTTAAACACTCTCTGCTTCATTCGGAAAAATGCTGCGCTCGCAGAGCTCAGGCGGTGTTGTATTTCGGCGTCGATGTTGACTTTGGTGGAGAGGTGGCTGCCAAGGTAGCGGAAATGGTCAGCATTTTCTAATGCTACACCATTAAGCTGTATCTCTGGCATTGGGATCACTTCTCACTCTCTACCTGTTCTATTTTACTTCTTACTTGCAGTGAGGCTTGGATGCAAATGTTGTTTCTTCTAGCATATAGGGTTGCTGCATACACTTTGTGTGTATGCAGGGGCGGCTCAACCCATTACGCAAAGTAAGCATTTGCAGTATAGTTGATTTTGCCCAGGGGTGCTCTTGGGGGAAAACAGACCTTGACATATGCGAGTTGTAGTTACTGGGATGTATAGTTCACCTAAAATCAAAGAGCATTCTGAACTCCACCAATGATATAATTGAACCAAATATGGCACACAGAACTCCCATGACAAACAGAAAATATATATCAGTGTTTGGTTGGGGGGGGGGGGGGATACTGTTTGCTTACCATTGAAAATTACCTAGGGCCACCTCTGTGTGTATGTGTGTGTGTGTATGAGAGGAATCCCTCTTGCTGTATTGTAGGATGACAGTCCTTGGAATCCAATTCTTTCTGCCGGAGATGTCCCTTTAATTAACTTCTTCCTGTCCCATGGGGAGAAGTAAAGCTACTAATAAAAATAATACTGACATATCTTATTACTGTTCTGCATTAAAATAAAATAAAAATGCTGGAGGAGGTGAAATTCCAAAAAAGCTTTCCGAGTTTTAATGAAGATCCCAGCAGAAACGAAAGTAAATTAAATCTAATCACCATTTGATTTATGAATGATCTCCAAGAGTGACGGCATGCAAGTTAATTATGTCTGACAGTACAGTGCTGTAGATGATATTGCATATTGAGGTTTTGTTGAGAACAGGCTTGGGGTGCAGCAAGGAAAAGACAAGGAGCACAGGTCAATGGCAAAGCTTTCGCATACTCAAGATTCAGGGAATGTCTACATGAGCTGGAAAACCCATCTTACTTTGAATTCACTTCTGAATGCTCTCATGGTGATAGCCTACTTCCAATGAATGTTACAGGTTTTTGGGGGGTCAAAACAACTTTGTCTAACTATGGGCAAAGTCAAGGGATTCTCTAGAGTTTTCTGGTTTGGGGCAGTGTGGACAATGAGATAAGATCTCACCAGTGTAAGGAGAGAGAGAGAGAGAGAGAAAAAAAACAAATAGTGGGGAAATGGTGCAAGAAACTAAATGCAAAAGGTACTCCACTCTTTCACAGCTAAGACTTCAATTTTGTGACATGGAAACTCCAGGCCAGCCCAGGCTTGGATATCACCAGGTTCTGTTTGGTGTCAAGTATGGATGTTGTTCATTCGTTCAGTCGTCTCCGACTCTTCGTGACCTCATGGACCAGCCTACACCAGAGCTCCCTGTCGGCCGTTACCACCCCCAGCTCCTTCAAGGTCAGTCCAGTCACTTCAAGGATGCCATCCATCCATCTTGCCCTTGGTCGGCCCCTCTTCCTTTTGCCTTCCACTTTCCCCAGCATAATTGTCTTCTCTAGGCTTTCCTGTCTCCTCATGATGTGGCCAAAGTACTTCAACTTTGTCTCTAGTATCTTTCCCTCCAGTGAGCAGTCGGGCTTTATTTCCTGGAGGATGGACTGGTTGGATCTTCTCGCAGTCCAAGGCACTCTCAGCACTTTCCTCCAGCACCACAGCTCAAAAGCATCGATCTTCCTTCGCTCAGCCTTCCCTAAGGTCCAGCTCTCACATCCGTAGGTGACTACAGGGAATACCATGGCTTTGACTAGGCGGATCTTTGTTGCCAGTCTGATGTCTCTACTCTTCACTATTTTATCGAGACTGGACATTGCTCTCCTCCCAAGAAGTAAGCGTCTTCTGATTTCCTGGCTACAGTCTGCATCTGCAGTAATCTTTGCACCTAGAAATACAAAGTCTGTCACGGCCTCCACGGTTTCTCCCTCTATTTTCCAGTTGTCAATCATTCTTGTTGCCATAATCTTGGTTTTTTTGACGTTTAGCTGCAACCCGGCTTTTGCGCTTTCTTCTTTCACCTTGATTAGAAGGCTCCTCAGCTCCTCCTCGCTTTCGGCCATCAGAGTGGTGTCATCTGCATATCTGAGGTTGTTAATGTTTCTTCCAGCAATTTTCACCCCAGATTTGCATTCATCCAGCCCCGCACATCGCATGATGTGTTCTGCATACAAGTTAAAAAGGTTGGGTGAGAGTATGCAGCCTTGCCGTACGCCTTTCCCAATCTTGAACCAGTCTGTTGTTCCGTGGTCAGTTCTGACTGTTGCTCCTTGGTCCTTGTACAGATTCCTCAGGAGAGAGACAAGGTGGCTTGGTATGCCCATCCCACCAAGAACTTGCCACAATTTATTATGATCCACACAGTCAAAGGCTTTAGAGTAGTCAATGAAGCAGAAGTAGATGTTTTTCTGAAACTCCCTGCCTTTCTCCATTATCCAGCGGATATTGGCAATCTGGTCTCTCGTTCCTCTGCCTTTTCTAAACCCAGCCTGAACATCTGGCAACTCTCGCTCCATGTATTGCTGGAGTCCAAGTATGGATACTGAACAACATTATGTCTTTCCAATGGTGGAAACATATCCAGGATACCAATTAGGCCTGGAAACATGCTGTGTTGTGTCAAACTTGGCCACTTCTTGGTGATCCTTTGGGTGAATGTTTATTGTATGTTCCACCCAGCAATCCTGTTTGAAATTTTGGATTCTGTGAACTGCAGTTATCAAAATATCCTTCCCCTTCAAACATTTTATTGCATGTTGCCTTGATCATATATTTTAGTGGAAAGGTGATCTGTAAATATACTTGGCCAGAGGGGCATCTACACCTACCAATATAACTCAAAGTGCTCTGGAGCTGCTCTGATGCAGCCTAGGACCATCCCTGAACCTCATTGATCATTCACACCACTGGTTGTCCCAAGTGCATTATGCTGTGCAACTGGCCAGAAGTGGCTCCTGCCATGGGTCTTGCTAAGGATTTTGAGTTTCTGTTCACATGAGTAGGTATCCTCAACAGAAGAACGTTGACAGCAAGTGAGTCTATTGGAGGTGCAAACAGTGGATCAGGCCAGACATCATTCAGCTTTTCACAACTCCAAAACTCTGGGATCACTGCAGCGCTTCCTGGAAGCACCAATTCAATTCTCTCTACACACAGATTAGTGTTTGGAGGTAGCATTTGTTGTGGTCCAGCCTGTGATTGTTTAATTGCCTGAGATTTCAGAGAACAATGATCAAAGTTCTGCAGACCAACAGGAGTCTGGAAATGGGGATTTTGGGCAGGAGAGTGCTGATAGTCATGATGAAGCTCAGGCTTTTGGACCTGCATTAGATGTTCCATTACAGGCAGAGAAAGAGACTGAGAGGCCAGAGGTAGTTTTCTCAAGAGAATCAAGTTCGGATTGTGAAAAGAATGTGCTGATGCAGCAAATAAGGCCGCCTTTGAACTAGATAGAAGAGGTCAAATCGCTCAACATAGATAGATGGCTCAGGGCAGACGTTGCTCCAACAGATTACTAGACAAGAAGAACCCTCCCAAATCTTCCCAAGGGAAAAGGCATAGCTTTTTGAGTATATATGAGGGTAAATAAGGATGATTCCTCAGAAGAATCAACATTTGGTTTATAGCAGCAAATCCTTCCTTGTGTTCAAGTTTCAAGGGCCTTGGATTTCATGTTTTCAAGTTCATGTTCCTGTTATTTCGTGGGCCTAAGATTTCACGTTTCCACATTTATCTTCCTGTATTTCTTGTATTGCTCCTGGATTATATTGGGATCAAAGACTCTTGTAAACAACTTGGATCTTTGTCAAGTTTTCACGTATTCCTGTTCCTCTGGATGACTTTTGTGTGCCAAGTCTTCAGTTGCAGTTTGCCTGTGTTTTCGTGTTTGGATTCCTGTTACCAAGTTTAAGTGACTATTCTTATAAACAATATTTTATACTACTTTTGATGGTTTTTAATCCTTTGGCTGAAGCTACGTTTATTCTTCAATAAACTGCTTTGCTTATATACTGGACTCTGGAGTGTGAGATTGGTTCAAAGGTGCCTTCCCAGCCCTGGATTGCGACAGCATTTCTGCTGAGAATCTAGCCATGCCTTGTGAGTGGTGGAGAGGTGAGTCCATTTTCAGTTGTGTAAACATGGCCCAAAACTAACATTTCCAGTCTCAAGGACCTACACTACTGGAGAAATTACACTGCTTAGGCGGCATTGCACCACCTGACATCCACCGGGAAGTAGCAGCCAATAGTGAAAGGACCAAGGCAGAGACATCTCCAGCTCATCCCCTGTTCGGGTATCAGCCAGCACGTCAACGACTTAAATCTAGAAATAGTTTTCTAAGATCTACAGAGACACTTGCTGGAACACCTCAGCAAGCGAGAGTCCAAAAGTAGCAGGCTCAAACCCAGCACCTCAATCCATGGGTGATACCAGATGAGAGACTCCCCCCTGGGCACACAGAACATTGGGCGACTTGGAAGGCGCTGAACAGACTGCGCTCTGGCACCACGAGATGCAGAGCCAACCTTCAGAAATGGGGCTACAAAGTGGAATCCTCGGCATGTGAGTGTGGAGAGGAGCAAACCACCGACTACCTACTGCAATGCAACCTGAGCCCTGCCACATGCACCATGGAGGACCTTCTTGCAGCAACACCAGAAGCACTCCAAGTGGCCAGATACTGGTCAAAGGACATCTAATCAACTACCAAACTCACAAATTTTGTATTCTGTATTTTGTATTTTTGTATTTTGTCTGTTTGTTTGCTTTCTTCTGTTAGAAATGTAATATAATTGACTGGTTGCTGATGACTCGATAAATAAATAAATAGTCTCAAGGACCATGAACAATGGGGCCACTAGGAATAAACAATCTCCCTTAGAAGACATATTTGCTAGAATACTGCCAGAGAAACACAGATCTGATCCGAATAAAATGCATGGACAGATTATCCAAGTCAGGAGTGTCATTTCCAACTCTAGCAAAGAACAAATAAGCTGTAACTGGGTTAAGTGGCATTTTATGGCCACGAAATGCCACCTCAATTTGTCCTCTAGTTTTTCTCCCCCTGTCCTTCTGTTTATATATGACGAGACAGATTAAAACATCCTGTATTTATATAGCCAGCAGACATTTACTGCTGAAATAAACACTGTGGAAATGCAAGCAAGAAAGTCCACCTGCTGCACAGTCTTGGGACCACAAAAGCAAACTCTACCCTCATGTCCCAAATTATACCCAGATTGATGCTTACAGCATGTTGTTCGTTTTAAGCACAGAGCATAATTTCCTACAGTGGACCATCTGGACAAATAAAATATACTCCTGTGATTCTCCTTGTGTGGCTGTCTTTGATGTTATGAGTTTGCAAAACATTGAGGGATCTCAAAGTCGGCTGATAACTAAACCACTGCTATTACTATGGATTGGAACCAACTTTGTATACAAACCATGGTTTTGTTCATTTGAAATATGGGGTTGGAGGAGAATTGTATGGATATTATGGGTTGCCAAAAAACATAAATGAATGAGTCCAAAAGCAAATCAAGTATGAACTTTCCCTAGAAGCCAAGGTGACTAAACTGAAACAATCATACTCTGGCCATATCGTAATAAAACAAGACATGTGAGAAAGAGGCAATAATGTCAGATAAGGTGAAGAAGGCAATAGGAAAAGAAGACCACATTCTGAATGGATAGTCTTAATCCAACATGACACCACTGCTCTGGGTTTCTTTAGGTCAGTGGTTGTCAATCTTCCTAATGCTGCAACCCCTTCATACAGTTCCTCATGTTGTGGTGACACCCAACCATAAAATTATTTTTGTAGCTACTTCGTAAATGTAAGTTTGCTACTGTTATGAATCGAAGTGTAAATATCTTATATGAAGGATGTAAATCAAATTTGGCACAAATATCCGGGCCCTTCATTCCTCAGGGGAGGTCCTCCTTTCGCCCTTACCAATCTCACAAGCTCGTTTTGTGGGCACAAGAGAGAGAGCCTTCTCTTCTGTGGCCCCCCGACTTTGGAACTCTTTACCTGGGGAGATCAGGAAAGCCCCTTCACTGGAAACATTTAAAAAGAACCTCAAAACCTGGCTTTTCCGCTGCGCCTTTGGTGAGTAGGTGCTCAGTATGATTTTTTATACCCCTCAACGTTTTTGGCTAATGTAGTTCGGGCCCTCCAAATAGCATGTTCTGTCCCATAACTCTATGTGTTTTATGAGTTCCATTTAAACTTTCTGCTCCTATTTTATCTCATCATAATTGGTTAATTGTTTTTACTCAGAATATGTGGCCCGCCCATTGTCATTTCTATCGTGATTGTGTCTATTGGTATTTTATTTTATTTTTATTTTATTATCATTTATTATTTTAATGTCATTTTGATAATGTTGTTGTTGTCTGATGTATATGCTTTGATTTTATTGCTGTATTATGTTGTCCGGGCTTGGTCCCATGTAAGCCGCTCCGAGTCCCCATCGGGGAGATGCTAGCGGGGTAGAAATAAAGATTATTATTATTATTATTATTATTATTATTATTATTATTATTATTATTTGTCAGGTATAGGAAGGGGGATTGATTTTGTCATTTAGGATATGTAGTTGCTGGGATTTATAGTTAACGTACAATCAAAGAGCATTCTGAACTCCACCAACATTGGAATTGAACCAAACTTGACACACAGAACTCCCATGACCAAAAGAAAATACTGGAAGGATTTGGTGGGCATTGATCTTGAGTTTTGGAGTTGTAGTTCTTCTACATACAGAGAGCACTTAGGAATCAAACAATGATGGATCTGGACCAAACTTGTCACGAATACTCAATATGCCCAAATGTGAACAATGGTGAAGTTTGGAGAAAAATGGACCTTGTCATTCGGGAGTTGTAGTGGCCGGGACTTATAGTCCATCTACAATCAAAGGGCTTTCTGAACCCCACCAATGATAGAATTGGGCCAAACATCCCACACAGAACTCCCATGGCCAACAGAAAATGCTATGTCTTCTGATGGTCTTTGGCAACCCCTCTAACACCCACTTGCAAACCTGACCCCCGGGTTAAGAAGGCTTCTTTAGGTGCATTAATGAAGTTTCATAGAATCATAGAATCAAAGAGTTGGAAGAGACCTCATGGGCCATCCAGTCCAACCCCCTGCCAAGAAGCAGGAATATTGCATTCAAATCACCCCTGACAGATGGCCATCCAGCCTCTGTTTAAAAGCTTCCAAAGAAGGAGCCTCTACTACACTCCAGGGCAGAGAGTTCCACTGCTGAACGGCTCTCGCAATCAGGAAGTTCTTCCTCACGTTCAGATGGAATCTCCTTTCTTGTAGTTTGAAGCCATTGTTCCGCATCCTTGTCTCCAGGGAAGCAGAAAACAAGCTTGCTCCCTCCTCTCTGTGGTTTCCTCTCACATATTTATACATAGCTATCATATCTCCTCTCAGCCTTCTCTTCTTCAGGCTAAACATGCCTAGCTCCTTAAGCCGCTCCTCATAGGGCTTGTTCTCCAGACCCTTGATCATTTTAGTCGCCCTCCTCTGGACACATTCCAACTTGTCAACATCTCTCTTGAATTGTGGTGCCCAGAATTGGACACAATATTCCAGGTGTGGTCTAACCAGAGCAGAATAGAGGGGTAGCATCACTTCCCTAGATCTAGACACTATGGTCCTATTGATGCAGGCCAAAATCCCATTGACTTTTTTTGCCACCACATCACATTGTTGGCTTATGTTTAACTTGTTGTTCACGAGGACTCCAAGTTCTTTTTCACATGTACTGCTCTCGAGCCAGGCATTGTCCCCCATTCTTTATCTTTGCATTTCGTTTTTCCTGCCAAAGTGGAGTATCTTGCATTTGTCCCTGTTGAACTTCATTGTGTTAGTTTTGGCCATTCATCTCTCTAATCTGTCAAGACCGTTTTGAATCCTGCTCCTGTCCTCTGGAGTATTGGTTCTCCCTCCCAATTTGGTGTCATCTGCAAACTTGATGATCATGCCTTCCAGCCCTTCATCTAAGTCATTAATAAAGATGTTGAACAGGACATCACTTAAACTGTCATGGCAGAATGTAATGGAATCATGGGAATTCTATTTTCCAAAGCCTTTTGCCTTCCCCGCCAAAGAGTGCTGGTGCCTCACCAAACTGCAACTCTCAAAATTCCAAAACATTGATCACTGGCAGTTAAAATGGTATTGAGTTGCATCAATTCTACAGTGCAGATGCACCCTTAGAGAATACTGAATATCTCAGTCAGTGTCTGCACTGCTACATTTGGAGAAAAAAACTTTAGGCATTATTTTCACCATCAATGGCTTTGGTTTTGCAATCTTTCAGAATGACCCAAAAAACGTTTCCCCACCAACTAGAATCCTTGCTGTTTCTGTCATCACTGGAACAATGTGTGCTGTTCTGCCATCAAAAGTTCAAGTTCATGTTGTTTCCCAAGATGATTTAAAATTTAAAATAATTCTAATAATTCTAAATCACTCCACAATGAATTTCATTTACTCTGCAATGTACAATGAATTCATTCCTGTCATAAATGAAGTGTAATTAATATGATAATTTAATGCATTAAAATAAATTAAATCTATAAAAAACATATCTGTAAAATAATCATTATAAATTAATCATCACAATTAATTAATCTTTCCTGGGTTTGGAGGGATTTTCTTTCTTAATACTAACATGTTTATTTTAATAAAATTAATTTGTTCTACATTCTGCTATAATACACATATATATTTATTCACCTCTATCCATTTTTTTAATTAGGTTTATGTCCATATTTATCAATTATATCTATTAAAATATCCTATTGAGCTACAACCTCTTCCTCTTAAGACAAGGATGGGGGACTGCATGGAGGTCAATGGCCAGTTTTCCAACCCACACAAGGTCTTACCCAAATGCACCAGAATACAAGATGAGTACCCCTTATCCAAACTACTGTATTTGCATATAGTGAGATATCTTGGAGATAGGTCCCAAGTCTAAACACAAAATTCACTTCTGTTTCATATATATCATATTCACATAGCACGAAGGTAATTGTGCATGAAACAAAGCTTGGGTACACTGAATCAAAGCAAAGGAAAGGTGTCACTATTTCAGACATCAAGCTGAATAATTAGAGATTTTGGAACATTTGTGAATTTTGAATTAGGGATGGTCAACCTCAGCCTTGCTTTCCATAGCTTTCTCTTTCAAAGGAAGTAATGCTACCCATCTATTCCACTTTGGTTAGACCACACCTGGAATATTGTGTCCAATTCTGGGCACCACAATTGAAGAGAGATATTGACAAGCTGGAATGTGTCCAGAGGAGGGTGACTAAAATGATCAAGGGTCTGGAGAACAAGCCCTATGAGGAGCGGCTTAAGGAGCTGGGCATGTTTAGCCTGAAGAGAAGGCTGAGAGGATATATTATAGCCATGTATAAATATGTGAGAGGAAGCCACAGGGATGAGGGAGCAAGCTTTTTTTCCTGTTCCCTGGAGACTAGGACACGAAACAATGGCTTCAAACTACAAGAAAAGAGATTCCACCTGAACATTAGGAAGAACTTCCTGACTGTGAGAGCCGTTCAGCAGTGGAACTCTCTGCCCCAGAGTGTGGTGGGGGCTCCTTCTTTGGAAGCTTTTAAACAGAGGCTGGATGGCCATCTGTCAGGGGTGATTTGAATGCAATATTCCTGCTTCTTGGCAGAATGGGGTTGGACTGGATGGCCCATGAGGTCTCCTCCAACTCTATGATTCTATGATACTATGATTCTAATTGAATTGTCATCATTTCCTGTAACCCATTTGAAAGCAAAACAGGGTAAAGAAAGGTATTTGATGGGGTTACCTGTTTGGGCACATTAGGGGAAATGTGGACACAATTTTTAGGTGATTTGTGGATCGAAAATTGTACTAGTTTTCTAAAAAAATAAATACATTGAAAATTCAAGCAGCTTTGCAAAATTGTCGAGATCTTCATAGAATCATAGAGTTGGAAGAGACCTCGTGGGCCATCCGGTCCAACCCCCTGACATGAAAATGGACAATCACAACTCAAAGGCCACACACTCACACCTCTGCCTGGACAGTCATCTAACTGACGAAATGGACCTCATCCCCCTGGAAGTCACTAGTGATGGTTCATCACAATTGTTCAGGCCTATGATGCTTCTGAGGTCAAGGATTTTCTGGTTGAGGCTGATGTTGAGGCAGGAAAGTGAAAGTATTTTTCAAGATGATAGGAATATTTTGGATAGATCTGCTGTTGAAGGAAAAGGCAGCGATTCTCACGAGAATCAACCAGGAATTCACTCTGAAGGAATGTAGAGGAAACAGGAGGGTTACAGATATCCTAGTGTTTACAGATCAAAAGAGATAATGTGAAGCAGAGACAAATTTGGTCTTCTCAGAGACTGAAAGATAAACAAAGGGAACCCAGGTGTGAGAAAGACTGATGTCATGGGCCAGAGGGAGTATTCATAAGGAATTTGAGTCAGTGTTTGGTGGGGAGATCAACATTGGATTTTCATGTGTCAAGTCACTTGTCTTGAGACCTCCAAGTTAGGAGTTCTGTTTTTGGATCTGGATCTTGTTTCCCTGCCTTCTGCTTGGATTACAAATATTATTTCAAGTTTCAAGCCTTTGGGATTATAGTCAAGTTTAAGTACCAAGCCTTTGGATTATGGTCATGTTCATGCTTTTAAGCTTTTGGACAGAATTCTAGTGTAAGTGCAATGAATTTTGGATTACAGTTTATTTTGTCTTAAATGATTTTTGAAATTCTTCTTCAGAGCTGGTCATTACTTTTTGTTATGCTTCTGGAAATCTAGTTTATGGATGTATTTTGAAACGGTTTTTATATTAGTTGCTTGTTTCTTAATAAATGTACTATTCCTATTCATCTGTGTGGTGTTTGGGTGAAAAGGGGATCAAGTAGGTTGCTGGGCTGCAACAACATCATCCAACAACATCCAAACTCAGTCAACACATGAAAAGTCTTTAGTGCATTCAAAACATTCTTATTTTTGCTGTCATCTTCCTCCTCTTCATTTACCTACAAAGACCATGTTTGGTTTAGTTGTACTAACTCATGTAACGAAGGGAAAGGGTCCCCCCGAATCATCAAATATCAATGCATATCGTGCCGCCAGACCCCCCCCCCCCCAAAAAAGGATCATACGATATACTATAATATATTACACAACTGAACACCACTGTAAAGGGTTATATAAATATAATAACACACTACTGGCTACCAGTATGGTAGTGAGTTGACGTTAGATAGAATGTGTAATGGTAGGGTGAACACTGCTTCAGTTTTCTTTTGGTTTAATGCTGCCACCAACCCAAGATGTCTTAGGATTTTTAAAATGAGTTTCTGAGGTAAACTTTTCCCTTCTCTGCCAGCACAGCTCTCCCCTTAGCTCCCAAAATGACTGTTTGGATAAGTGACCTTTCTGTGGTATTGGGATGTTAAAGAGGCTAGAATTATCACAAAGGATTACTGATAGATTGAGGAATGATAGAGACCTTTTTGAAAGTTAAATAGAAAAAGATTTATTAATAAAAACAGACAACTGACTTCTTCTTTTGAGAGGCACAAACTCTTGACTTGTTACTATAGCACAATATCTTAATGGTTGCTTAGAAAGGAGTTTCTTGACTTGGTTACAAACAGAGCTAATCTCACAGATATAGCTACTGGATACAAAAAATATCTCACTCTACTTCAGCGAAATAGCAATGAGATCTTGACTAACCTATCCCAGACTGTCTTCTGAGTAATTAGCCAACTCTTCCCAGAGTCCTTACAGCTAACTTACCCAAACTAGAGAGCAAATCCCTGTTATCTCACACAAGTAATCAGGATGCTGCCTGACCTTTCTTGTCAACTAATCAACCCTCCCTTACATACACACTCTCTATCAGAAATACCCAGTCTCAAAAACCACTTCTTCGCCCTTCAGTTCCCAAATCTCTTCTCTCTCAGAAGCTGAAATCTTTTTCCCTCCCAAGACTTGGCTCCTCCTCCTCTGCTCTAGCCAATCCAAGGAGACCTCCAACTCCTCCCATCTTCTATCTATCCACCCTCAAGATGGCTGTTTTGCTGGCAGACACTCTCAAAGTGGAGGTTTGCCCTACTGTCTTCCCTGGTTTCTATTCATTACAACTCACAAGCAGCACATGATGAGAATGAGTAAACTGACTGCTTATCTCTTTCTCTGTCACTAATGGCATGGTGCCTCCAAATATGTAGTCTATGAGAGCTAACACAGGCTACCATAGCTAACAGGAAACTGAATTGCCGGGGAGAAAAATAAACCTATTTATTATGAAAATTGGGTTAGATTTCCTGATTAGATTTCCACACAGATATTTGTGGGGAGACTTTTCCAGCATTTCCAGAAAACGAGGAGGTCAATGCCCAGAAAGCATGATAAGGGATCTTAAAGAAGTACAGCCAGGGATATCTGTAGCATATCCAAAATGAATGCAGATGGAATATAGATTTCTCAAGGTGAAAATGTAATCATATGCCTAACAAGCCAAGCCTGAAAGAATACTCTCCGGAACACTGCATGTGACCATTAAAACTGATTTCTTTCCAAAGGAATGGAGGATTGAAGTTGAAATTTCACTTCAAACATGACTACAGAAAGGTTTCAGCATTGACAACCTACTCTCCATCTTGTCTTGGAAGGGATTTCCAGACATGTCTCCTAATAAGGAAGCCATCCTATAAATGGCATACATCAATTCAGGCTTTAGGTCTCTTTCACATTATACCTTTCTAGCAATGATATTGATTTAACTATGGAGTCCTGGGACGTGAGATTTGGAGTAAATATACACTTTGCAGGCAAATCATTCAGCATAACTCAATGGACACAGATATTTCATACAATACCGTAATGACAATCAAAGTGGTATCAAACAGGATGATAATAAAGAGACAACTCATAGAATCATAGAATCATAGAGTTGGAAGAGACCTCGTGGACCATCCAGTTCAACCCACTGCCAAGAAGCAGTAAAATTGCTTTTAAAACACCACTGACAGATGGCCACCCAGCCTCTGTTTAAAAGCCTCCAAAGAAGGAGCCTCCACCACAGTCCTGGGCAGAGAGTTCCACTGCTGAACAGCTCTCACAGTCAGGAAGTTCTTCCTCATGTTTAGATGGAATCTCCTTTCTTGTAGTTTGAAGGCAATTGTTCCATGTCCTAGTCTCCAGGGCAGCTGAAAACCAGCTTGCTCCCTCCTCCCTATGACTTCCTCTCACATATTTATACATCATGTCTCTTCTCAGCCTTCTCTTCTGCAAGCTAAACATGTCCACCTCTTTAAGCCACTCCGCAGAGAGCTTGTTCTCCTGACTCTTGCTTATTTTAGTTGGCCTCCTCTTCGATCATCTGGACAGGCCCTGCTCGCGCTCCCACCTCCATCGCAGGTGCAATTGGTGGGGACGAGGGAGAGGGCCTTCTCGGTGGTGGCCCCCGACTCTGGAACTCACTCCCCAAGGACATCAGGCATGCCCCAACTTTGGCAATCTTTAGGAGGAGCCTGAAAATGTGGTTGTTCCAGTGTGCCTTCCCAGAATAAGGAAACTCCCAGCAATATGTCCCTAATTGCACTTTATTAGTGATCTAGGACTGTCTGCACGCCCCATTCTTTTCCGAAATTCTATCCTAGTTATATTTCACCTGGCCTTGCTCAGCATTATTTTTTTAAATTTTAATTATTACATTTGGCCCAGCCATAGGTTTTTTAAATGTTATTGTGTTATTGTTGATGTTTACTGCCTTTTTTTGTTTATGAGTTTTATTTTATTGTTTTGTATTACTGTTGTCGTTTTTTGCTGATGTATTGTGGGCTCAGCCTCATGTAAGCCGCACCGAATCCCTTGGGGAGATGGTAGCAGGGTACAAATAAAGTTTTATTATTATTATATTATTATTAGTGCTGTGCTAACCTCCTACAGAATGCTGGCCAGTGTACTGAAACCCACCCAACACCCTATTTTCCATTTAAATCTAACTCGACTTAATACCTCCACGGGAGACATTGAGATCTGTTATAATCGCCCACCTACTCCAAGACATCTAACGTTCAGAATCAAGGGGACAGGAACATTCTTACGCTTGATTAAAAGAAACAAAACCCCATGTTGATCCGAGGAAGAGATTAAAGTGTGCAGAGTAAATTATTGAAACCATCCTCAGGAGGGAGGCTTTAGATATTCTGGAAATTGATTAAAATCAGCTTTGCTCCCTCCCGAACAGGTTACATGAGGGCACATGACTGGGGAAAAATAATGTACTTTTCAGCGAGTCAGTAGGGAATCCAATTCTATTAAAGAACTCCACCGCTATTTCCTCGGCACGGGGCAATTGCTTGATGAAACCTTCCCCACCGGTGCTAATGGATATTCCAGCTCTTGTCAGGTTTCGCCATCAAGAAGCTTGGGAATGCAAATGGATCTCTGCATAGGGATGGAAGGGGCGGACACAACCATGCAAGAGAACCACAAGTGCTAAAATCAGAAGGCGTAGTCCCACCGAGAGACTAGTAAACAGATGCAGAATTCATGAGGCCTCCTAAAAGCCCAATCTGTGGCTCTGAGTATCACCACTTACATTACATCAATGTGAGTGGTTGGTAAACCATGTTATCTCTGCAGATATTTTCGATTTCCATATGGCTTCCATATGGTATCTCCTCCATCATTTTGAGACGGAAAGGCAGCAAAATATATCTTCAAATTTAGAAGCATTGATTTCAAGGAAACATATTTATTTATATGTGTGTGTGTGTGTTTCTTTTTTCTCCCTGAACAGGAAAGTAGTGAAACATATATAAGGGCCATAAAGCAAAACATAACAAATTCCAAATGCCACAAAAGAGTGACACTTTTCTTGGCCAAGCAAACTACACAACATGCACCATGCAAACTTTCAAAGCTTCTCTGGCTTCTTCATCAGGCAAAGATGGAGAGGGGGAAAAATATTGCAAGACTATATTTTGTTTCAGATGTTTTCTGCTTATCATTTAAGATTGTCTATGTATATGAATTTCCTTCTTGGCCATGTGAGAACCAGGAGGAAATGGCCACAAAATAAATGAAAATGAAATCTCAAATCCAGGAACAGAAAACTAACTTTGTATTGTCGAAGGTTTTCATGGCCGGAATCACTGGGTTGTTATAGGTTTTTTCGGGCTATATGGCCATATTCTAGAGGCATTTTCTCCTGACGTTTCGCCTGCATCTATGGCAAGCATCCTCAGAGGACCTCACTACCTCTGAGGATGCTTGCCATAGATGCAGGCGAAACGTCAGGAGAAAATGCCTCTAGAACATGGTCATATAGCCCGAAAAAACCTACAACAACCCAAAACTAACTTTGCTTACAATTCAGGTTGTCCCAGTCCTTTGTGAAGCTAGTTGCCTTTTTTAGACAATTGAAGTGAATATAACTAAGTTGTATTGTCGAAGGCTTTCATGGCCGGGATCACTGGATTGTTGAAGGTCTTTCCGGGCTATATGTCCATGTTCTGGAGGCAATTTTTCTCCTGATGTTTCGCCTGCATCTATGGCAAGCATCTTCAGAGGTAGTGAGGTCTGTTGGAACTAGGAAAAATGGGTTTATATATCTGTGGAATGACCAGGGTAATGTTTCAGCTGATCACCTTGGTTTGCATTCAATGGCCTGGAAGCGCCTAGAGGGAATCTCTTGTTGAGAGTGAATTGATAATTGATAACTAAATAACTAAGTTGCATGACTACTGAAGTAAATGCAACTAAGTTATTACATTGTTGGCTCATGGACAACAAGTTAAACATGAGCCAACAATGTCATGCAGTGGCAAAAAAATCCAATGGGATTTCAGCCTGCATAAATAGGACTATAGTGCCTAGATCCAGGGAAGTCATGCTACCCCTCTATTCCTTCTTGGTCAGAACACATCTTGAATCCCACTGTGTCCAATTCCGGGCACCACAATTGAAGGGAGATGTTGACAAGCTGGACTGTTTCCATAGGAGGGTGACTAAAATGATCAAAGGTCTGGAGAACAAGCCCTATGAGAAGTGGCTTAAAGAGCTGGACATGATTAGCCTCAAGATGATAAGGCTGAGAGGAGATATAATTGGGACCATGGATCAAGAGGTGAGGGGAGGTCATAGGGAGGAGGGAGCTAGCTTGTTTTCTGCTGCCCTGGAGGCTAGGACATGGAAAAATGGCTTTAAACTACAAGAGAAGAGATTCCACCTGAACATTGGGAAGAACTTCCTAATTATGAGAGCTGTTCAGCAGTGGAACTTTCTCCCTGCCCCAAAGTGTGGTGGAGGCTCCTTCTTTGGAGACTTTTAAACAGAGGCTGGATGGCCATCTGTCCAGGGTGCTTTGAATGCAATTTTCCTGCTTCTTAAAAGCAGATTGGACTCCCAGTTCTATTATTCTATGATTCTAAAAGTTAAAAGCCAAGTAACAAGCTGGGTCTTGGGCTTCTATCATTCTCTAGGTCCTTTTGCCTGTACATTAGAAAATGTTGACCATGTCCGCTACCTTGGCAGCCACCTCTCCACAAAAGTCAACACTGACATTGAAATTCAACACCACCGGAGCTCTGCGAGTGCAGCATTTTTACGAATGAAGCAGAGAGTGTTTGAGGACCGGGACATCCATAGGGATACCAAGGTGCTTATTTATAAAGCTATTGTCCTCCCAACCCTGCTATGCACCTGCGAGACGTGGACTGTCTACAGACATCACATGCAACTCCTGGAACAATTCCATCAGCATTGCCTCCAAAAAATCCTGAAAATCCCTTGGGAAGACAAACAGACAAGCATCAGTGTGCTGGAAGAAGCAAAGACCACCAGCACTGAAGCGATGGTCCTCCACCATCAACTCTGCTGGACTGGCCACGTTGTCTGGATGCCCGACCACCGTCTCCCAAGGGACCACCTTGACTGGCTTGTGCCAGAGTCTTTGCAGTTCGATCTTTAAATCCTCATATCATGTCATCTTTTCCAGTTGTTTCTCTTCAATCCTGCTGTCATCTGGGATTGCAACATCGACAATCCATACTTTGTTTTTTAACACGATCATGATGTCAGGAGTGTTGTGCTCCAAAACTCTGTCTGTCTGAATTCGGAAGTCCCAGAGTAGCTCAACGTGTTCCTTCTCTGTAACTTTTTCCGGCTTGTGATCCCACCAGTTCTTTGTCGCAGGCAGATGGTATTTGTGGCACAAGTTCTATTGAATCATCTGAGCAACCGTGTTGTGCCTCTGCTTGTAGTCTGTCTGTGCAATCTTCTTGCAGCAGCTGAGGATGTGATCTATTGTTTCATCTGCTTCCTTGCAGAGTCTACATTTGGAATCTGTCGCCGACTTTTCAATTCTGGCTTTGATGGCATTGGTTCTAATGGCTTGTTCTTGGGTTGCCAAAATCAGGCCCTCCGTCTCCTTTTTCAAAGTCCCATTTATAAAAAGGGATAGAAAGAGGGAAATAGAGGACATTTGACTAGGGGATTTGTAAGCTGACAATGTGTAAAGAGCTGGGGAAAAATTGCCATTGTTAAAACGGATGTATTGGTTAATAATAATAATAATAATAATAATAATAATAATAATAGATGTCGACATACCGGGTGACAGTTGCATTGAGGAAAAGCAACAGGAAAAACTCAGCCACTATCAAGACCTCAAAATTGAACTGCAAAGGCTTTGGCATAAACCAGTACAGGTTGTCCCACCGGTCATCGGCAAACTGGGTGCCGTGCCAAAAGATCTCAGCCAGCATTTGGAAACAATAAACATTGACAAAATAATGATCTGTTAACCGCAAAAGGCCACCTTACTTGGATCTGCACGCATCTTTTGAAAATACATCACACAGTCCTAAACACTTGGGAAGTGTTCGACTTGTGATTCTGTGATACGAAATCCAGCATATAGATCTCGTTTGCTGTGTCATACTGTGCTTTTGTGTCAATAATAATAATAATAATAATAATAATAATAATAAGTAGTAGTAGTAGTAGTAGTGGTAGTGGTAGTGGTAGTATTAACCAATACATCAGTTTTAACAAAGTGGGATTTTTTTCCAGCTCTTCCCACATTGTCAGCTTACAAAACCCATATTTGAATGTCCTCTATTTCCCTCTTCCTATCCATTTTTAACTATCTCTGACTAGCCCCATCTACCCCTTATACAGACACATCTATCATTTACATAGGCTCCCCAACACATCTGAGATTGACTAGATTAACCCCAGCATGCTCAGCATTTGGCTTCAACCTTACGTACATTGTCACAAAATCTTGCTGCAGGCGATCTATACATTGATTAAGCATGAATCAAATAATCAACAATGAAGTGTGTTAAATT
Organism: Anolis sagrei; assembly: GCF_037176765.1. Lineage (NCBI taxonomy): Eukaryota > Metazoa > Chordata > Lepidosauria > Squamata > Anolidae > Anolis > Anolis sagrei. Next base: position 8,768,367 of record NC_090024.1, on the reverse strand, counting down.
TTGGAATGGTTATGTTCTTTCCTATCTTTCTCCCTCTCTTTTGTAATCGGAGGAGGAAAAAAGCCGCCAACCCAGCCCGGCTCTCCGTTCTCCACACAAATTCATTTATGAGTTCACTTTATCTACCTGACCTCTACTCGCTCTTGGGTATCAGCTGTCTAATTATTCATAGCTCCTGCTGCAGGACACTGTTTCTATTATCTTCTATTTATAATCCACGTTGTCGGAGAACAAAGCCCACTGAATGTACGGGAGTGCTTTTGTGTGTCTCTTTCTCTGTCCCTCAACAATTCCATCCCTATCTCCTCCACAGGTGGTCCCTACCCATAGCTTCTCTTTTTAACCTCTTTGTCTTCTCTGACTAAGGCCTATTTCAGGCTGGAAGCTACCTCTCCCTGGGGATACCTAAAGCAGGCACTGGAGAGGCATCAGATGTCCACAAAAAACTCACAATTTAACCTTCAATTTCCAGATTTTATAGTGTGCAACCACACACAAACCAGCACCAGTGGTTCTCTTTTACTAGAATGGGACCTGAGCATGTGGGGATCATGTAGTTGGCAAAACATGGCACAGGACCATGTGTGGGACTCTAAAACATTTTCAGTGACCTCTGTTGTTGTTGTTCATTCGTTCAGTCGTCTCCGATTCTTCGTGACCTCATGGACCAGCCCACGCCAGAGCTCCCTGTCGGCTGTCACCACCCCCAGCTCCTTCAAGGTCAGTCCAGTCACTTCAAGGATGCCATCCATCCATCTTGCCCTTGGTCGGCCCCTCTTCCTTTTGCCTTCCACTTTCCCCAGCATCATTGTCTTCTCTAGGCTTTGCTGTCTCCTCATGATGTGGCCAAAGGACTTCAACTTTGTCTCTGGTCTCCTTCCCTCCAATGAGCAGTCGGGCTTTATTTCCTGGAGGATGGACTGGTTGGATCTTCTCGCAGTCCAAGGCACTCTCAGAACTTTCCTCTAATACTCCCCAATCCTCCATGAACTATCCCATTTTATGGTGAAATTCCTGAGTTGCCTACCTGGAATTTTCCAAGAGGAGCATTCTGTTTTTAAATAGGTCACACACAAAGCCTTGCAAAGTTCAAGATAAATTTAAAAATGGGCATTGGGTGATGTATGTGTCTCGCATAGTTCTCCACGACCATGTCTCCCAATGCTGTCCTACCTTCCAAACCCCATCTTGTAAGTCATGCAATCCTGTCCAACTTGTAGTTTGTGAATGGAGGGATTATATAGTGAACAGGCACAACTAGGGACTTCTGGAGTCTTCTTGAACTTGCTGATAATGATGCACTTGCAGAACATACACCAACATGAAATAACTGGATGCAACCCCAATGATTCCCTCGCTTTCAGAAAATCTGGAAACATGGCTTTCAGGGTGATTTTATCATTGTGAGGACATAAGATAAAGATAAAGGTTTCCCTTGACATTAAGTCCAGTCTTGTCCGACTCCGGGGGTTGGTGCTCACCTCCATTTCTAAGATGACGAGCCAGTGTTGTACGTAGACACCTCCAAGGTCATGTCACCGGCATGACTGCAATGGGAGCATTCATTAAAAACAAAAAGACTGGGTTTTTTCCCTAATAAATAGCATTACACATTACCAAACTGATATTACCAAACTTCACAAAACAAACAATGCCTTCTCAAATAACCCAGGCACCGCCGGGTCCCCAAGCTAGTATATATAAGGAGTGCCATTACCTTCCCACTGGATAGGTACCTATTGATCTACTCACATTTACATGTTTTTGAACTCCTAAGTTGGCAGAAGCTGGGGCTGACAGCGGAAGCTCACGCCACTTCCCAGATTTGAACCTGCAACCTTTTGGTCAACAAGCTCAGCAGCTCAGTGGTTTAACCCACTGTGCCAGTGGGGACTCCCTTGTGAGGAGGGAAAAACACATGGTTGAAGGTCCGGAAATCCTGAATCCATATGATGGATGGTTTAGGGAGGTGGGGATGCTTAGCCAGGTAAGGAGAAGGTCAAGAGGGAACATGATAGCCATGTTAAATATTGAAAAGAGGTCATAATGGGAAGGGAGAGAGTTTGTTTTCTGCTGCTCTAGAGACTAGGAAATGGAGCAATGGATTAAAACTATAGGAAAAGAGATTTCACTGAAACTGTAGGTAGGACTTAGAATCATAGTAGTCTGTGGATGATGGTCTTCCAAGGTCTGTGTTCTGGCGGTGGGTCCATAGGTGACTGTGGAGCCCTATTCTTGATCTACATCTTCTCCCAAAGTGAGGGCATCGGTTTCCAGGTGGAAGGCAGTCCCGGTTGGGTTTGGCTTGACGCGCCTTCCTCTTGGCACGTTTCTCTCTGCAGCACTGCTGATCACAGCTGACCGCCAACTAGAGCACTCAAGGGCCAGGGCTTCCCAGTTCTCAGTGTCTATGCCAGAGTTTTTAAAGTTGGCTTTGAGCCCATCTTTAAATCTCTTTTCCTGTCCTCCAACATTTTGTTTTCCGTTTCTGAGTTCAGAGTAGAGCAACTGCTTTGGGAGACGGTGGTCGGGCATCCGGACAACATGGCCGGTCCAGCGGAGTTGATGGCAGAGGACCATCGCTTCAATGCTGGTGGTTTTTGCTTCTTCCAGCATGCTGACATTTATCTGCTTGCCTTCCCAAGAGATCTGCAGGATTTGCAGGATTTTCCAGAGGCAGCACTGATGGAATCGTTCCAGGAGTTGCATGTGACGTCTGTTGACTGTCCACATCTTGCAGGCGTATAGCAGGGTTGGGAGGACAATAGCTTTATAAACAAGCACCTTGGTCTCCCTACGGATGTCCCGGTCCTCAGACACTCTCTGCTTCATTTGGAAAAATGCTGCACTTGCAGAGCTCAGGCAGTGTTAAATTTCAGTGTCAATGTTGACTTTTGTGTAGAGGTGGCTGCCAAGGTAGCGGAAATGGTCTACATTGTCTAATGTTACACCATTAATCCTAGCATTGGAAGAGACCTCATGGGTCATCCAGTCCAACCCCATTCTGCCAAGAAGCAGGGAAATCACATTGAAAGCACTCCCGACAGATGGACATCCATCCTCTATTTAAAAGCCTCAATGAAGGAGCCTCCACCACGCTTTGGGATAGAGAGTTCTAATGATATAAGCTGTTGGACAGTGGGATATGCTTCTGAGATCAAAAAGTGGAGCCTGGACTTCTGGAGTTTTTTAAACAGAGACTGGATGGCTATTTGTCAGTGTGTGGATTGTGTCTTTCTGCTTGGCACAACTGGTTGAGCTTTGTGGTCTCTTCCAATTCTAGGATTCTAATTCATGAGGCAGCTGTGGTACAGCTAGTTAGTAGCCAGCTGCATGAAATCACTACTGACCAAGAGGTCATGAGTTTGAAGCCAGCCTGGGTCAGAGTGAGCTCTCGACCATTAATAGTCTAGCTTGCTGTTGACCTATGCAGCCCGAAAGACAGTTGCATCTGTCAAGTGGCAACTTTAGGTACCACTTTATGCGGGAGGCTAATTTAACTAATTTATGATGCCATAAAACATTCCAGCAGCATGCAGAAGAATGAGGAAGTACTCCATCAAGGGACTTGGTGTCACAAGTGGACGGTGAAGTGGTAGCTCCCCCTGTTGCCAGAATTGAGCATACCCTCATGAGGCTGGAAAGCTGGGATGTTAAATTGCCTCTGTGTCTGTATATATATGTTGTACGTCTAATGGCACTGAATGTTTGCCATGTATATGTGCATTGTAATCTGCCCTGAGTCCCCTGCGGGGTGAGAAGGGCGGAATATAAATACTGTAAATAAATCAATAAAGTAAGTAATAAATACATGTTGACAAATTTTCAATTTAGGTAAAGGTAAAGATAGTCCCCTGACATTAAGTCCAGTCATGTCTGGGGTATTGTGCTCATCTCCATTTCTAAGCCAAAGAGCCAGCGTTGTCCGTAGACACCTCCAAGGTCATGTGGCCGGCACGACTGCATGGAGCGCCGTTACCTTCCCGCTGGAGCGGTACCTTTTCATCTACTCACATTTGCATGTTTTCGAACTGCTAGGTTGCTCAGCAGCTCAGTGCTTTAACCCACTGCGCCAGCGGGGGCTCCAATTTTTCAATTTAACAGTGTCATATTTGGAGGCATTTGAGACTCACGGACACCCAAGAGACAGAAAAGTGGCCCTCCGAACTATTGAAGTTGCCAATTCCTCAGGCCTAACTCTCCCGAGACTGTAACTACTTGAGATGCAAAAGGCGGAAAATTATTCAATATCTAAAATGTTTGCTCATGTAAATCCATCAATTAAAAAACATGTTTCTGTGCAGCCTTAGATTTCCCCTCGTTTTGGCCTGAAGTAAAATATAAAGTGAATTAATTGAAGAGTTTCAGGGGGGAAAAAAACCCTCAAAATTCCCTGTTTATTTATTCCTTCTGTTTTGCATCCTGTGTTCCAGCGACAGACTTTGAAAGCAGATCACAATGAAAAAAAAAGAACTGGATGAGCAAAAACCAAGAAATGCAATCCAAATGCTTTATCACAAAGCAACAGAGATGTCACGGGCCATTTCCAGAGATGCTAAATGGACTTTGATCGGGCAAGAGAAAGTTCTCCAGGGAGGTTTTGGCACATCCCTCATTCTAGTCTACAGTTTTGTCGTGCACAAACTATCCACACACAGATCTTCCCTGGCACCTACTAGGATTGAAAAAGCCTAATTTGAACCTCATCTGAATCATAAGATAGGCTTCTCACTTGAGGGAAATAAAGGAAGATGAATACCCTCCAGACTGGGACCTGCCTTGTGTCTTATGCATGTGCAAGAGAGGCTGTGGCAGATGATATATATTACCATCCAATCAGACAAGTGAACTTGGAGATCACAGACAGATATGAATGGATGAGCACATGACACAAATCACACGCAATGCACAATATATGTTGTACATGGAAATTCACATTTTCAGTTCACTGTTGTACAGGTTGAGTATCCCATATCAGAAATCCCTGGAACTATAAGTTTTTCAGGGGTTTTTTTTCTCCAGATTTTGTAATACAAGGATTTGCATATAAGATGGAGCCCCCAGTGGCGCAGCAAGTTAAACTGCTGACCTGATGAAATTTCTGACCTTAAATCCTCAAATCCAGGGAGTGGGAGTGCTTCTGCCAACTTATCAGTTGGAAAACATGCAAATGTGAGTAGATCAATAGGTATAGCTCCTGCAGAAGGTTACAATGCTCCATGTAGTCATGCCGACCACATGACCTTGGAGGCATCTACGGTCAATGCTGGCTCTTTGGCTTAGAAATGGAGATGAGCACCACCCTTCAGAGTCAGACTTGACTAGACTTAATGTCAAGGGGAAACCCACATACAATCACAGAATCACAGAGTTGGAAGAGATCTCATGGGACATCCAATCCATTCACCTGCCAAGAAGCAGGAAAATCATATTCAAAGCACCCTCAACAGATGGCCATCCAGCCTCTGCTTAAAAGCCACCAAAGAAGGAGCCTCCACCACACTCCGGGGCAAAGAGTTCTACTGCTCTCACAGTGAGGAAGTTCTTCCTAATGTTCAGGTGGAATCTCCTTTCCTGCAGTTTGAAGCCATTGTTCCATTGCGTCCTAGTCTTCAGGGCACCAGAAAACAAGCTTGCTCCCTCCTCCCTGTGGCTTCCTCTCACATATTTATACATGGCCATCATCATGTCTCCTCTCAGCCTTCTCTTCTTCAGGCTAAACATGCCCAGCTCTTTAAACCACTCCTCATAGGGCTTGTTCTCCAGACCCTTGATCATTTTAGTCGCCCTCCTCTGGACACATTCCAGCTTGTCAATATCGCTCTTCAATTGTGGTGCCCAGAATTGGACACAATATTCCAGATGTGGTCTAACCAAAGCAGAATAGAGGGGTAGCATTACTTTCCTGGACCTAGACACTAGGCTCCTATTGATGCAGGCCAAAATCCCATTGGCTTTTTTTGCCGCCACATCACATTGTTGGCTCATGTTTAACTTGTTGTCCACGAGGACTCCAAGATCTTTTTCACACGTACTGCTCTTGAGCCAGGCGTCCCCCATTTTGTATCTTTGCATTTCGTTTTTCCTGCCAAAGTAGAGTATCTTGCATTTGTCACTGTTGAACTTCATTTTGTTAGTTTTGATCTAGGCACTAGACTCCTATTTATGCAGGCCAAAATCCCATTGGCTTTTTTTGCTGCCACATAAAATTGTTGGCTCAGGTTTAACTTGTTCTCCATGAGGAATTCCAAGATCTTGGAGATGGGACTCAAGTCTAAATGGGAAAGTTATTTTTCTTGCTGCCAGGTAGATTTTCCAAAACTGCTATGGATAATCAGGTTTACATTTGCAAACTGGTTTTCAAATGAAAGTCTTTACTTCCAGCATACCAATAATAGGATGTCTCCATTGAAAACTTGAAACGCCTCCTCAATATTTTCAGAAAAAAAAGTTTAGACTGCCTTTTGCAAAGTGAAATTCAGTGCGGAGTGCAAGGAGGGAGGAATCCGAGAGAAAACGTCCTCAGGGAGGGTGAGGTTCAGGCCAGGGATAAAAATAAGGAAAGAAGAGAAAGCATATGTCTCCAATTGTGTGCATCCCCCATTTTGATGCTAAAAAGGTCTGTGTGTTGCCAAATGAGGATGTTAAAGCCTGGAAGCAAAAGGGGCAGGAGGTTGAAAGCAAGCAGAAAGCAAAGGAAGGCAAGGTCAAGTTGCATTCTCATCTGCCGCTGACGTATCTCAGGGATGGGGAGGGATGGAGAGCAAGTGGTGTCAGGTTAAATATCTGGTATGCAGAACAAGAGACCTCAATCTGACTTCTCATCCCCTTCAGAAAAGGAAGAGAGGATGCAGGAGAAATTTCAGAAAGGAATTTGTTTTCATTTCAATATTATTGCCATTGCACAAAGCAAATTATTGTTGTTTCCCCTACGATGGGAAGTGCTGAGCATATAGGGGCTGACGTGTTTATTCAGCCAGTTCACAGACTCCGAGTGCGGCTATTCGCAAAGGATAACCTCCAAATGTCTGGATTTGGCAGGGATCGTCCTGATTAATTTTCTGCCATCATCTGAACAACAAAACGACTTTCTTCAATACTGCTTTGAAACTGCAATAAATGGCCAGTGTAGATTAAGCCTGTGGCAGCCTTGTCTAGCTAGTATCTTCTTCCTCACTGATCTTCATTGCCATCTCAACCACAGGAGCCCCCGGTGGCGCGGTAGGTTAAACCCCTTTCCCGGCAGGACTGAAGACCGACAGGTCACAGGTTCGAATCCGGGGAGAGGTGGATGAGCTCCCTCTATCAGCTCCAGCTCCTCATGCGGGGACATGAGAGAAGCCTCCCACAAGGATGATAAAAACATCAAATCACCTGGGCGTCCCCTGGGCAACGTCCTTGCAGATGGCCAATTCTCTCACACCAGAAGCGACTTGCAGTTTCTCAGGTCACTCCTGACATGACAAAAAAAAAATCTCGACCACACTTTGATGCTGCTTGATTTCTGCTTCACACTGGGCATCTGAGATAGAATCATAGAAACGTAGAGTAGGAATAGACCTCGTGGGCCATCCAGGCCAACCCCCTACCAAGAAGCAGGAAAATTGCATTCAAAGCACCCCCAACAAATAGCCATCCACAAATAGCAATCCACTCCGGGGCAGAGAGTTCCACTGCTGAACGGCTCTCACAGTCAAAAAGTTCTTCCTCATGTTCAGATGGAATCTCCTTTATTGTAGTTTGAAGCCATTGTTCCATGTCCTAGTCTCCAGGGCAGCAGAAAACAAGCTTGCTCACCTCCTCCCTGGGACTTCCTCTCACATATTTATACATAGCTATCATGTCTCCTCTCAGCCTTTTCTTCTTCAAGCTAAACATGCCCAGCTCTTTAAGCCACTCCTCATAGGGATAGTTTTTTCGATCATTTTAGTAACCCTCCTCTGGACACATTCCAGCTTGTCAATATTTCCCTTCAATTGTGGTGCTCAGAATTGAACACAGTGTGATTCCAGGTGTGGTCTAACCAAGACAGAATAGAGCATGGGGAGCATGACTTCCCTGGATCTAGACACTATACTCCTATTGATGCAGGTAGGAGAGCAATGACCAATCTCAATAAAATAGTGAAGAGTAAAGACATCACACTGGCAATGAAGATCTGCATGGTTAAGCAATGGTATTCCCCATAGCAACCTATAGATGTGAGAGCTGGACCATAAGGAAGGCTGAGCGAAGGAAGAGAGACACTTTTGAACTGTGATGCTGTGGTCCACACTCTGGTTACATCCTGTATAGACTACTGCAACACTCTCTATGTGGGATTGCCTTTGAAGACTGTTCGGAAGCTCCAAATGGTCCAACGGGTGGCATCCAGGATGCTGACAGAAGCGGTGCCCAGGGAGCATACAACTCCTCTGTTGCGCCAGCTCCACTGGCTGCCAATTTGCTACCAAGCACAATTCAAAGTGCTGGCTTTAGCTTATAAAGCCCTAAACAGTTCTGGCCCTGCTTACCTGTCTGAACGTATCTCTCCTTATGAACCCTCTAGGAATTTAAGATCTTCTGGGGAGGCCCTGCTCTCAACCCTGCCATCTTTACAGGTTCGATTGGCAGGGACGAGGGATAGGGCCTTCTCAGTGGTGGTCCCTCGGTTGTGGAATGCCCTCCCCAGGGACATTAGATCAGCCCCCACCCTCTTAATGTTTCGTAAAAAAAAGTTAAAACCTGGCTATATGAACAGGCCTTCCCAAACACAGTGTAGCTATTAAACTCTGATCTCGGAACGGTTGGACAACGTGACTGGATAATGACTGGTAATGAAATGCGGAGGGCTTATGGTTTTTATTGTGTTATTGATATTAATTGTAATGATTTTTTACCTGTGTTAAATGTTTTTATTGTTTAAATTATTTTTGAACTGTTGTGGACATCGAATTGTGCCATTTTGTAAACCGCCATGAGTCGCCCTCGCACTGAGAATGGCAGTATAGAAGCATAGTAAATAAATAAATAAATAGATTTTCTGCTGCTCCAGAGACAAGGCCATGGGGGTAAATTACAGTGTTGCCTCACTACTTCACAGCTCGCTTTCCGCGGACTCGCCATTTCACGGGTTTTTGCCTCCCAGTTTATGAATGGTTGCCGTTGCCCAGAGCGACTGTATTTCCACCTCCTGGCAATGATGGAGTGTGGAAGGGGGTTTCACCCTCCCTCTCGGGAGAGAGGTAGCCTATCAAGAGAGATTGCAAAGTAAAGTAGAGATAGCTAGCAAAAAAATAAAAAGGTGTGTGTTGCCTTTAAATCTCTCCTTGCTTCTGCCTCACCCTCGAAACACGATATACATATATAGCGTCCTTACTTTGTGGATTTTCAATTTTTGCATGTGGTCCTGGAACGTAACACCAGTGATAAGTGAGGGAACACGGTACATGAAAAGAGATTCTACTAAAACATTGGGAAAATTGTCTTGTTGGTCAGAGCTGTTTGATAGTAGAATCCGCTACTGTGTTGGAATCTGGTGGAGTCTTCTTCTCTGGAAGTCTTTAAACAGACACCAAATTGGGAGGGATAGCCAATACTCCAGAGGACAGGAGCAGAATTCAAAACGATCTTGACTGATTAGAGAGATGAATGGCCAAAACTAACAAAATGAAGTTCAACAGTGACAAATGCAAGATACTCCACTTTGGCAGGAAAAACAAAATGCAAAGATACAGAATGGGGGACAATGCCTGGCTCGAGAGCAGTACGTGTGAAAAAGATCTTGGAGTCCTCGTGGACAACAAGTTAAACATGAGCCAACAATGTGATGTGGCAACAAAAAAAGCCAATGGGATTTTGGCCTGCATCAAGAGGAGCATAATGTCTAGATCTAAGGAAGTAATGCTCCCCATGCTCTATTCTGCCTTGACTAGACCACACCTGGAATATTGTGTCCAGTTCTGAACACCACAATTGAAGAGAGATATTGACAAGCTGGAATGTGTCCAGAGGAGGGCGACTAAAATGATCAAGGGTCTGGAGAACAAGCCCTATGAGGAGCGGCTTAAGGATCTGGGCATGTTTAGCCTGAAGAAGAGAAGGCTGAGAGGAGATATGAAAGCCATGTATAAATATGTGAGAGGAAGCCACAGGGAGGAGGGAGCAAGCTTGTTTTCTGCTTCCTTGGAGACTAGGATGCAGAACAATGGCTTCAAACTACAAGAGAGGAGATTCCATCTGAACATGAGGAAGAACTTCCTGACTGTGAGAGCCGTTCAGCAGTGGAACTCTCTGCCCCGGAGTGTGGTGGAGGCTCCTTCTTTGGAAACTTTTAAACAGAGGCTGGATGGCCATCTGTCAGGGGTGATTTGAATGCAATATTCCTGCTTCTTGGCAGAATGGGGTTGGACTGGATGGCCCATGAGGTCTCTCTCTTCCAACTCTTTGATTCTATGATTCTATGAGGTTGGATGGTCATTTATCAGGAGGGCTTGTTTCTTCTTCTTCTTCTTTCTTTCTGCATAACAGAAGGGGATTAAATTGGATCATATTTGGGGCTCTCCTCCAACTCTATGTTTCTATGAATTCTGGATGAATGCAAGATAGAGAGTTGTAGGACAACATGAAATGGCTGATGCCTTCAAGGCAAGAAGCACACTTTCCAAAACTATCTGCTTGAGCATTGTGAAAATCTTGGGTGTTGAACTAAAGCTCTTGGTCTGAAGGCAATTGTTTATATTCTCAAAAAGAAGATTGAGCTTTGTGTGTTACTTGGAAGTTGATATATATGCCACAAATTAGGGAGCAAAGGTGCTGACAAACTTTCCAGAGCCATTCCTAGCATTGCTGTTGTAAAGTAGAATAATCCCTCAGAAGAATGGCAGGTGAAAGAAACCTGAAATTTAATGATAGCAGTGTATGAAGCCGCACTGGAGATTTTCTCTGATCTTCCCACTCAAACTGTGTTCTATTGATCTATCTACAAACGTACTGATCATTTCCCCGACTGATGTTGATGTTTCAGCTTTGTACGTGAATGAAACAGAAGTTAAGCTGGTAGCAAGAGATGGAAAAAATATTTTTAAACCGTTTCCCTTGATATCAGGAAATTCTGAAATTCTAAAAACAAATGGGAATCTTCACAGTTTTTTTGCACGTATTCTTTTAAGGAAAAGAAAGCACATAAAGCAGCATTATCAATGCAGAAAATAACATTTCTGCTCAGAGAATATGCACTCATTTACACTACCGTAAAATACAGTTTGAAACTTCATTATATGGTCATTGTAGACTCATGAAAGGCAGTTTAATTGCTTTGAACCATGTTTTATCAGTCTACACTGATCATATAATGAACTTTCAAACTACTTTATATGGCAGTGTCTGGCACCTCTGCAGGAGTCTATCGTATACCATGCAGCTGTGGATAAGTCTACATAGGGACCACCAAACCTAACGTCACTCAAACACAAAAAAAGGATCATGAAAGACTGATTCAACCAGGGAAGTCAGCCATAGCAGAGCACCTGATGAACCCACCTGGGCATAGCATATTATTTGAGAACACAGAAATGTGTTTGACGGGGTTACACTCCCCCTGAAGTCAAAGGTCCACAGTCTGGGGGTCCTCCTGGACACTTGATGCTCAGTTCGGCGGTGGCCGGGAGGGCCTTTGCACAGTTAAAACTTGTGCACCAGCTGTGACCGTACCTCGAGAAGTCTGACTAGGCCATGGTGGTCCATGCCTTAGTTACCTCAAGATTAGACTACTGTAATGCACTCTACGTAGGGCTGCCCTTGAAGACGGTTCGGAAACTACAGCTGGTGCAAAGGTCGGCGGCAAGATTATTAACTGGAGCTAGTTACAGGGAGCGGTCAACCCTCCTGTTTAAACAGCTCCACTGGCTGCCACTAAGTTTCCGATCCCAATACAAGGTGCAGGTTATCACCTATAAAGCCCTAAATGGTTCAGGACCTGCCTATCTGCGCGACCGCCTCCTCCCTTATGAGCCCATGTGGTCCTTAAGATCTTTCGGGGATGCTCTTATCTCACTCCCGCCTCCGTCTCAGGCATGGTTGGTGGGGAAGAGAGAGAGGGCATTCTCGGTGGTGGCCCCCCGTCTCTGGAACTCCCTCCCCAGGGAGATTAGGCTGGCACCCTCCCTAGCCACATTCCGTAAGGAATTAAAGACATGGAAGTTTTGTCGTGCTTTCAACTGACAACTCCTATGACAAATGGCTTGTATCATGATCTGAATCGTCATTTAATTTGATGTCCTATATTATATTAACTGAATTGTTTCTGATCCTGTTAATCTGCTTTGTTTCCATATTTCCTATGCCATTACACATTGTTATCCACCTCACTAAACCACCTTATCCTTTAACCAATTTGTAGTGGCTTTCTCCCCTCCCTCCAAAATTAGTCTGCTGTTATTGTTGTTGCTAGTTATTATTGTTATGTTGTTTTACGCTGTTTTATGCTGTCTTAATTGTTATTGCTCTGTTTTTAATTGTATTCTGCCTTGGGCTTGGGCCTCATGTAAGCTGCCCTGAGTCCCTTCAGGGAGATGGAGATGGGGTAGAAAAATAAAGTTGTTGTTGTTGTTGTTGTTGTAGTAGTAGTTCTTCTTCTTCTTCTTCTTCTTCTTCTTCTTCTTCTTCTTCTTCCTCTTCCTCTTCCTCTTCCTCTTCCTCTTCCTCTTCCTCTTCCTCTTCCTCTTCCTCTTCCTCTTCCTCTTCCTCTTCTTCTTCTTCTTCTTCTTCTTCTTCTTCTTCTTCTTCTTCTTCTTCTTCTGGACCACTCCAACAACCACCATGTCAGACTACACAGAGAAGCCATTGAAATCCACAAGCATGTGGACAATTTCAACAGAAAGGAGGAAACCATGAAAATGAACACAATCTGGCTACCAGTGTTAAAAATGTTTAAAATTAGGATAGTAAATAAAGAGCAACACTCAAAAGACAGGAGAAATCCAGACAAGAATCCATCAGGGCCAGCTAACACCTCCCAACAAAGGATTCACCCAGGCAGCAACCAGCCAGGTTTTGAAGCTGCAAGGCCATTAAATGCTAATGAAGGTGGCCAATTGCAACATTCACGCCAGCCTCAAGTTGACAAGAGGGTTTTTTCCCCCTATCCTGGTCATTCCACAGATACATAAACCTCACTTGCCTAGTATCCAACAGACCCCTCAACCTCTGAGGATGCCTGCAATAGATGTGGGCGAAAAGTCAGGATGGAATGCTTCTGGAACATGGCCACACAGCCCAGAAAACTCACAGCAACCTAGTGTAAATTGGGTTTCTCATTTTCTGCACAAAACCTTCCCTTTTTCCCCAGAACAGTTCTTGGACCATGAATAATTCCCAAAAAACATCAGGTGTAAGTTCCAACGAACTCAATGAAGTTCTCTCTTGGGTAAATGTGAGCTTGGTGGTATCTATCTTGGTTTTCGTCAACAAAATGTCAAGAGATATTAAATATGTGTGGAGGGAATGACAATGAAGTCAATGTTCAGGGGTCAATAAAGCACATTTTTGATGTGCATATGTTTGCAATACTGGGCAAACTGGAAGGCAGTAAGAATAGGAAAGGTCAGCCTGGTATAGTGACTCTGGAGGCCTGGGTTCAAATCCACAACTCATCCACAAAACCCCACTGGGTGACATTTGGCAAGACACATTCCCTCTGTGAACAAATCTCGCCAAGACAACTCTGTGATAGTTTCATTTCAGGGTCACCATAAGTCAGAAATGACTTGAGGATAAACTCACTATAACAGCAGTAACAACACTAACACTATTATTGCACTTCTGAGTGGCCATAGAGTCAAAACACACACAAACAGTGAGAAACACATGCACCTCGATATCTTCTTTTAAAAATTCATTTCCCATTCCACATTTTCTTTAAGAATTATTTAATGTGCCAACTAGGCTGCTTTCACTTTTACGGTAGCTTTAAAAGGCTACGTTCCAGGAACAGTCCCTACAAATGCAAAATGGATTTATTGCACTAGGTGGGCAAGACTTGTGTTTTCTTCAGAGAGAGAGAAAAAAGCATTTTTATCACATCCCAGAACTGGTGGAGGGGAGGGATGAACAGTAGGCCACCTAGTCAAATTCTGGGCATCTGGAGGACATTTCTTGTAGTTACGATAGAAGGAGACATCATGGTCATGCACATTTTTGTTATATCTCCCTTGTTGGGTTTCTAAAAAATCCCAAAGCTGAGCATGATGTTGGCCTGAATTCCCCATTGCCTTCTTAGTTATGAATCCATAGTTAGCTGAGCTTCCACCACCCATAAAGGGCTGTTGAATGGGTAATCAGGGTCATCCGTAGGGATACCAAGGTGCTTGTTTACAGAGCTATTGTCCTCCCAACACTGCTATATGCCTGTGAGACGTGGACTGTCTACAGAGGTCACATGCAACTCCTGGAACGATTCCATCAGTGCTGCCTCCGGAAAATCCTGCAAATCTCTTGGGAAGACGGGTGGACAAACATCAGCGTGCTGGAAGAAGCAAAGACCACCAGCATTGAAGCGATGGTCCTCCGCCATCAACTCCGCTGGACCGGCCACGTTGTCCGGATGCCCGACCACCGTCTCCCAAAGCTCTACTCCGAACCCAAGAATGGAAAACAGAATGTTGGTGGACAGGAAAAGAGATTTAAAGATGAGCTCAAAGCCAACCTTAAAGACTCTGGCATAGACACTGAGAACTGGGAAGCCCTGGCCCTTGACTGCCCCTGCTGGAGATCAGCTGTGACCAGCAGTGCTGCAGAATTTGAAGAGGCATGAATGGAGGGCGAAAGGGAAAAGCTTGCCAAGAGGAAGGCGCGCCAAGCCAACCCCGACCGAGACCACCTTCCACCTGGAAACCAATGCCCTCACTGCGGAAGAAGATGCAGAGCAAGAATAGGACTCCACAGCCACATACGAACCCACAAGAACACTGGAAGACAATCATCCTCAGAAAGCGAGGAATCGCCTAAGTAAGTAAGTAAGTAATCAGGGTGCAAGGAGGGGATGATATTCCACCTCTCTCCTATCAACAAACAAGGCTTTGTGACAAGGGAAAGCTTTTGATTCACAGAGTGCCAGAATCATGACTATGGACTTTATGACACTACTAAAAATAACCTCATACCTCAAGTCTGATGCTAGCAATTTTAATGAAGCATGGTAAATCCCCCCCCCCCTCTCTATATATATGCTCTTAACTTGACTTTGCTCCGCAATATGCAAAGCTGGGAGATACCTCTGGAGTTTGCAGACAACCCTGGAGTATCCAGGGGCTTCACAGCCATCCTGATGTTCAATCAGGTCCATTTCAGCCCAATTCTTTAATTACCATATTTACTGGTGTATAAGACTACTTTTTTCCCCCAAGAACATATTCTCAAAAGTTAGGGGTCACCTTATACATCAAGCTGGAATGTGTCCAGAGGAGGGCGACTAAAATGATCAAGGGTCTGGAGAACAAGCCCTATGAGGAGCGGCTTAAAGAGCTGGGCATGTTTAGCCTGAAGAAGAGAAGGCTGAGAGGAGATATGATAGCCATGAATAAATATGTGAGAGGAAGCCACTGGGAGGAGGGAGCAAGCTTGTTTTCTGCTTCCCTGGAGACTAGGATGCGAAACAATGGCTTCAAACTACAAGAGAGGAGATTCCATCTGAACATTAGGAAGAACTTCCTGACTGTGAGAGCTGTTCAGCAGTGGAACTCTCTGCCCTGGAGTGTGGTGGAGGCTCCTTCTTTGGAAGCTTTTAAACAGAGGCTGGATGGCCATCTGTCGGGGGTGATTTGAATGCAATATTCCTGTTTCTTGGCAGGGGGTTGGACTGGATGGCCCATGAGGTCTCTTTCAACTCTTTGATTCTATGATTCTATGAAATATATGTTTTTATGGTCTTTGATGAACACTCTGAGAACCCCCCCCCCCCAGGTCCTGACTCCCAGGTTGAGAAAAACTGGTCTAAAGGGCAGTAGAGCAGAAACTGGAACTGAGATTCAACTAAGGAGGAAACTGGGAGTAAGTTTTGAGTCGCAAAGAAGCATTGTTCCATGGGGAAAAACAAGACATCTTCTTTTCTCCCTATATTTGCTAATTATCTATGTTTTCCTGAGTTTAAAACACTCTCCACTCTGTCCTACTCAGGTCGCTGTATTGTATTTAGAAGTGCATCACAAGGAGAACAGATTGCACATAAAATGCTTAAAGCAGCATTTTCTGTCTTGAGTGTCTACATGGGAGAAGGTGTGCAGGAATACATTATTTCAAATTTTAATTGCAGGTCTCCTCTGGGGAATTTGGATTAGGTGAAATCAGTGACGAACAAACAAGAGCGAGCCCTTGCTTTGGTTCCTATTAGAAGTGAATAAAATAATCAATTTCTGCAGGTATTTTTATTAAGATTTCGAGGGGAAAAATACAATAAAGCATCAATGCATATTCAAAACAGTTAATAAATAAAGTTGTTAATTAATGTAATAAAACATAGTGTGGCATCGGCAATTTAGTTGTTAATTCAATGATGCAATTTGGCGGTGGGGGTCTCATAGCAGGAACAACAACAAAAATAAAGTGGCACATAAATCCGGGTAACAAAAGGCAAGCTCTAATATCAGAAAATGATCATAAACAAAAACAAAACAAAACAAAACAAAAACAATATGCATAGCACACATGCACTTTAAACTTATTTTGTTAAAAATATAAAGATTCAGGATAATAGTATCTGTCTAAGTCAGATACCTGGGAGTTGAGACCCCTGGGAGGGTCGCAGGGGGGTTTCAGAGGGGTCACCAAAGACCATCAGAAAACACATATTTTTGATGGTCTTAGGAACCCCTTTGGGATAGAAAGCTGAAGATCTCTCCCCATGTCCTTCTCTTCCTTTTTGGAAACAGACAGTGAATTCTCCCACCAAAAGCCCTCCACTACTGTGATTGGCCAGCCACTCAGCTGGCCTCTCAGCGAATGGGAGGACTACTTATGAGACTCCAAGCAGAGAGGTGAGAGCAGGTGTGCACATATGTGGGCAAGGGAAGAGCATGCAAGGCTGGAGAGAGGCTCATGCCAGCGAGTCCCTTCACGCCGGGTTCTGTGTGGGAATTTGGCCCGATTCTATTGTTGGTGGGGTTCAGAATACTTTTCGATTGTAGGTGAATGTTGTGTCTCAGAATAAGGTGCACCTTGCTCTCAACCAACACCAAACCACAGTTGTGGAATATGTAGTTTATTGTAAGGTTTCCAAAAGAAGACAGATCATAAAGCAATATAAAGTTCAGTATTTCAGGTTGAATGCAATCCTTAGAAAGAATCCAATATAATCCTTACAGCATGAAGCACAGGTTTAGTGCCAAGTCCAGAAATCAACATGAAGAAATCTTCCAAAGGTACAGGAACATGAGCACAAAGAGCAACGTTGAAACTGACACCGAGAAAGCCCCAGAGCAGAGCCTATATTCACTAAGCATCAAAACAAATCAGCTTTCCCACCAAATAGGTGATCTCAACACTTGGCCGCAATCCTTGGGTTCCGTCTCAGCACCTGGCCACCTTGAGCCTGGTTATCAGCGTCTGTGTTATCATCTGCATTCCTTTCCTGTGAGAACCGCGGCCTCCCTACAGACTCAGGCTGTGACTGAGAAAACTGAAATCCAACATCTGCACTCCCATCCACATCATGCTGTCGAACCACAACACTGAACTATAAATCCCAGCACCTACAACCTCCAAATGTCAAGGTCTATTTTCCCCAAACTGCACCAGTGTTCACATTTGGGCATATTGAGTATTGGTGCCAAGTTTGCTTCACATCCATCATTGTTCAAGTCTACAGTGCTCTCTGGATGTAGGTGAACTACAACTCCAAAACTC
The DNA here is from genome assembly GCF_037176765.1 of Anolis sagrei. Classification (NCBI taxonomy): domain Eukaryota; kingdom Metazoa; phylum Chordata; class Lepidosauria; order Squamata; family Anolidae; genus Anolis; species Anolis sagrei. Next base: position 8,750,490 of record NC_090024.1, on the reverse strand, counting down.
AAGGTCAGTGCCCAACAAACCTTTCCAGTATTTTCTGTTTGGCATGGGAGTCCTGTGTGCCAAGTTTGGTTCAATCCCAGCAACTGCAACTCTCAAATGACAAAATCAATCCCCCCAACCCGACCAGAATTCAAATTCGGGCATATCAGGTATTTGTGCCAAATTAGGAGAGGACAAACTTGTGTGCCAGCTGTGCCCGTTCCTTGGGAAGTCTGACTTGGCCATAGTGGTCCACGCTCTGGTTACATCCCATATAGACTACTGCAATGCTCTCTACGTGGGGTTGCCTTTGAAGACTGTTCGGAAGCTCCAAATGGTCCAACGAACGGCAGCCAGGTTGCTAACAGGAGCAGAGCCCAGGGAGCATACAACTCCTCTGTTGCACCAGCTTCACTGGTTGCCAATTTGCAACCAAGTACAATTCAAAGTGCTAGCTTTAGCCTATAAAGCCCTAAACCGTTCTGGCCCTGCTTACCTGTCCAAACGTATATCTCCTTACGAACCCTCTAGGAATTTAAGATCTTCTGGGGAGGCCTTGCTCTTGGCCCTGCCATCTTCACAGGCTAGATTGTCGGGGACGAGGGGTAGGGCCTTCTCAGCGGTGGCCCCTCGGTTGTGGAATGCCCTCCCCACCCTCTTAACGTTTCACAAAAAAGTTAAAACCTGGCTATATGAGCAGGCCTTTCCAAACGCACTGTAGCTATTAAACTCTGATCAGAACAGTTGGACAACGTGACTGGATAATGGAAAGTAATGAAAAGCAGAGGACTTGTGGTTTTTATTGTGTTAATGATGTTAATTGTAATGAATTTTTACCTGTGTTAAATGTTTTTAATGTTTACGTTATTTTTGTACTGTTGTGGGCATCTAATTGTGCCATTTTGTAAACCGCCATGAATCGGTTCAGTGAATGAAAATACATCCGGCATATCAGATATTTACATTATGATTCATAACAGTAGCAAAATTACAGTTATGAAGTAGCAATGAAAATAACGTTATGGTTGGGTCACCACAACATGAGGAACTCTATTAAGGGGAACTGTGGCATTCGGAAGATTGAGGAACACTAGTCTCAGTGCAACATCAGTTTGAATGAAACAGAGGTCAAGCCCAGGATGATCTTAAATTAGAGATGTAAATCTTCACAAATGTCTTTTCTACACAACCAAACCCCTGGATTCACCCCAAATGGAAGTCTGGCTATCTTTGCAATGCATAGCTACTCTTAGGATTTTTTAATCTTTATATCAGCTTTGCTTTGTTTTGGACAAATTCAGGGGATATTCTGGAGTATGCTGGGAACTCTGGCATATTCTGCAACTTTGGGCAGCCTGGGCAGCTGAATTAGACCAATGGCATCCAATCCATGCCCAGGTTTATCCCTGCCAACAACCTTCTTTCTTGATGCTTATATGATAGACAGGGAGCATTCTCAGCATCTGCCACATTAACATCTTGTTTGGGATGTTACTGGCACTGGGACTTCTCCATCTGTACTGTATGATTTTGAGCTGATACACCACATTCTGCTGCTAGGATCATAATTTTGGCTCACTGTTTTGATCACGTTACAACACTTCTGAGGCCTCTTCATTGGCTCCCGAGTAACATCAACAAAAACATTTGTTTTCTTATTTCCCAAGGCTTTTTCGAATTTTAGTTTAATATTTTTAATCTTATACAATTTTATCAGTTTCCTTTACATCGCTATGCTGTTTTTTGTATTCCTATCTTGATAATTGTATCACCTTAGGTTTATATTTGTATTACTGCTTCCTTCCTTCCTGTATTTCAGTGTACTCACACCTTTAGTAGGTCTGCTGTCGTTTCAGTGTCATCTACACGGATGATGCCATATTATTATATTATTATATTGTTATATATTACTAGCCGTCCCCTGCCATGCATTGCTGTGGCCCACATGGGGGTTCTGTGTGAGAGGTTTGGCTCCATTCTATCTTTGGTGGGGTTCAGAATGTTCTTTGACAGTAGGTAAACTATAAATCCCAGCAACTACAACTCCCAAATGTCAAGATTCTATTTCCCCCAAACTCCACCAGTGTTCACATTTGGGCATATTGAGTATTCTTGTAGAGTTTGGTCCAGATCCATCATTGTTTGAGTCCACAGTCATCTTTGGCTGCAGGTGAACTACAATTCCAAAACCAAAGGACACTGCCCATCAAACCATTCCAATACTTTCTGTTGGTCATGGGAGAACTGCGTGCCAAGTTTGGTTCAATTCCATCGTTGGTGGAGTTCAGAATGTTCTTTGGTTGTAGGTGAACTACAACTACAACTCCCAAATGGCAAAATCATTTTTTTAGTGAAGGACATACATTGGGTTGTTAGGTGTCTTGTGTCCAAATTTTGTGTCTATTCGTCCAGTGGTTTTTGAGTTCTGTTAATCCCACAAACGAACATTACATTTTTATTTATATAGATAATTAACTGATAGAGCTGTGGTGGTGCAATGGGTTAAACCCTTGTGCCGGCTGAACTGCCCACATGAATGCACCAGAGGTGACTTGCAGTTTCTCAAGTTGATTCTGACATGATAAAAAAAAATTACCAGATAAAGAGATAGATGACATATCAGGCATGGGCAAACTTTGGCCCTCCAGATGTTTTGGACTTGAACTTCCCAAAATCCTAGCCAGTTGGAATTGTGGGAGATGAAGTCCAAAACACCCGGAGGGCTGAAGTTTGCCTGTGCCTATGATGGATAGAGTCACCATCATCATGAATCCAAGTAGATCAGAACCAAGACTAAACTAACTCATGATATTTTTGTACTTTTGTTCCACTTATTGCAACCTAATCACATCATCTTAATGCTGTTCTATCCCCTTATATAATTCTTGGAAGGTGCTGCTTCTTAACATCTTTTCTTTCTTCTCTGTCTTCACTATTTATCTTCATTTGCCTCTCTGAATTTTTAAGCGGACAGGTAGCTGTGGTTTTGCTGATGCCATCATAATGGGACATATTCCAGTTGTCACAGCTAACTAGATGAAATGGCAGAGAAGGCAAATGGAGGTGACTACAGTCAAGTGAAGAAGGGAAACAAAAGAGTCAGAAAAGAAGAAGTGACACTGGGGAAATAAAAAAGCTAGGAGTGCTGTACTCTTTTTCTGAATGTATCACGTTCAAGGCATATTTAAATATATTGGGAGAGATCCGATATTGACTAATTAGAGATTCATAACAGAGGATGCATGCACACTGCAGAATTAATGCAGTCTGACAACACTTGAATTGCCATGCTTCAATGTTATGGAGTCCTAGGACTTGTTCTTTGGTGCAGTACCAGCACGTCTTGGCAGGGAAGACTTTGTGAAACTCAAGCTTCCATGATTCCATAATACTGAGACATGGCAGTTAAAGTGGTGTCAAAGTGCATTAATTCCACAGTGTAGTTGCACCCTGAGAATCATCTCTTGGGTAGACCGTCTCCTCTTAATTTACTTTAACATCCAATAATAATAAATAATAAAATTTTATTTATATACCACTCTATCTCCTGGTGGCGCAGTGGGGAGCAGTGTGAGCTACCGCTGTCACCCCCAGCTTCTGCCAACCTAGCAGTTCGAAAACATGCAACTGCAAGCTGTTGGGGGGGGGGGGGAGTTAGAATTCTGACAATAATGGAATAATTATATATGTGTAGTACTACTGAATATGGAACCATTGAGGACCATAATCCTAAATTATGAGTCCATAATTCCAATACAGGATGCCTGCAGTTGTTACTAGATATCTGTTTACTCTTTCAAATGGTTCATAGGTAGAAGTTACAAATGTTCTGATCCTGACATTTGGACCAAAGCAAATGTGATTTTTTGTAAGGTGGGGATTAAATATATGTTAGATTGGGAAATGAATGTATACCTAAAATTTCAGAGCGGTATCTATAAGGTCTTCCACAGAAGTGCTTGCATATTTTTGCCTGATAGGAGACAACTGCATTCTGGGAGAGCTTCAAGGGCTTTCTGCTGTTATGGTTGGAGTTTAGTTTTTATGTGCTGAGTTTTCAAATGTTTTACTGGTTATCTCTTTTAAATGGTTTTCAAGAGTACAATGAATGTGTATTTTAATAATTTATTGACTGAAATCATTCATTGGAGCCATGTGGTGTATATCTCTGCAGGCAGACTCATGCATCAATTGTGCCACATGGTTTTTGTGTTGAATATCAATGGCGCACAATGAAACACACACCTGAATGTGCAACAAAGTGCACAAGGAAATGTGCATCCCAGGCACGTGAACATCCGAGAGGCATTTGCATCTAATATGCACTGAAAGTGCATCCTCTCACCCAACCTTTTAAACTTGTATGCAGAACACATCATGCGATGTGCGGGGCTGGATGAATGCAAAGCTGGGGTGAAAATTGCTGGAAGAAACATTAACAACCTCAGATATGCAGATGACACCACTCTGATGGCCGAAAGCGAGGAGGAGCTGAGGAGCCTTCTAATCAAGGCGAAAGAAGAAAGCGCAAAAGCCGGGTTGTAGCTAAACGTCAAAAAAACCAAGATTATGGCAACAAGAATTATTGACAACTGGGAAATAGAGGGAGAAAACGTGGAGGCCGTGACAGACTTTGTATTTCTAGGTGCAAAGATTCCTGCAGATGCAGACTGTGGCCAGGAAATCAGAAGACGCTTACTTCTTGGGAGGAGAGCAATGTCCAATCTCGATAAAATAGTAAAGAGCAGAGGCATCAGACTGGCAACCAAGATCCGCCTAGTCAAAGCCATGGTATTCCCTGTAGTCACCTACGGATGTGAGAGCTGGACCTTAGGGAAGGCTGAGCGAAGGAAGATCGATGCTTTTGAGCTGTGGTGTTGGAGGAAAGTTCTGAGAGTGCCTTGGACTGCGAGAAGATCCAACCAGTCCATCCTCCAGGAAATAAAGCCCGGCTGCTCATTGGAGGGAAGGATACTAGAGACAAAGTTGAAGTACTTTGGCCACATCATGAGGAGACAGGAAAGCCACATCATGAGGAGACAGGCATCCTTGAAGTGACTGGACTAACCTTGAGGGAGCTGGGGGTGGTGACAGCCAACAGGGAGCTCTGGCGTGGGCTGGTCCATGAGGTCACGAAGAGTCGGAGACGACTGAACGAATGAACAACAACATGCACTGAAAGTGTACGTGCATCTAATGTGCATGTGTATTTGCATGCAACAGTGGTGACACTTGGGCATGTCTGAGATCAAAATGTCTGTTCCCAATCAGATAAAAATCTCCAACCACTTCTACCCTCAAAATTCTGGCTATGGCAGTTTAACAAGATCGGGTCATGCTGAATTACTAATTCAGCAATTTATTTGCAGCAGTTTGACGCAAGGTTTAGCTTACAAACTTTCCCAAGACACCTCTGAACATAAAAGAGCAGAAGGAATACAACAAAGTGTGTTCCTGACTGATTTTTTTTTTATCTCTTGCATTTTCCTCATCATTCACGGCAAGCATTGAAACAGCTTGAACCTGGGATTCTGTCCAAGGTGCTGAAATATCCAAAGAAAGAATATAAGTTTTGGAAGGAAGAATTGCAGAGCAGAACACAAACAAAATAGTCTTCCATGTGTTGTCGTATTGTAGGATATAGCTCTAGCTAGTACAGTCAATGGTAATAAATGCTAGGAGTTGTAGTCCAACAATATGTAGAACTTGGTGATCAATCAGCTGCTAAACAGGATAGTCCAAGGAATCCAAATCAGAGATCTCTATGAAAAGGGGCTCTTTAATGTGTCTTAATAGTGTGTGTCAATCCTTTTGTAAGTGAATCAGATATACCTTGTAATATCATTCAAAACTCTTTGCATCAGGCCTTTCTCAAACTATGTTGTTGCTGCATGTCTTCAAATCATTTCTGACAAATGGTGAACATAGAGTGGACATATCACAGGGTTTTCTTCAAAAAAGTTTTATCTTTGCCTTTTTCTGAGACTAAGAGAATCATAGAATCATAGAATCATAGAGTTGAAAGAGACCTCATGGGCCATCCAGTCCAACCCCATTCTGCCAAGAAGCAGGAATATTGCATTCAAATCATGCCTGACAGATGGCCATCCAGCCTCTGTTTAAAAACTTCCAAAGAAGGAGCCTCCACCACACTCCGGGGCAGAGAGTTCCACTGCTGAACAGCTCTCACAGTCAGGAAGTTCTTCCTCATGTTCAGATAGAATCGCCTTTCTTGTAATTTGAAGCCATTGTTCCGCGTCCTAGTCTCCAGGTCAGCAGAAAGCAAGCTTGCTCCCTCCTCCCTGTGGCTTCCTCTCACATATTTATATATGGCTATCATATCTCCTCTCAACCTTCTCTTCTTCAGGCTAAACATGCCCAGCTCCTTAAGCCACTCCTCATAGGGCTTGTTCTCCAGGCCCTTGATCATTTTAGTCGCCCTCTTCTGGACACATTCCAGCTTGTCAATATCTCTCTTGAATTGTGGTGCCCAGAATTGGACACAATATTCCAGGTGTGGTCTAACCAAAGCAGAATAGAGAATGGGTAGCATGACTTCCCTAGATCTAGACATTATGCTCCTCTTGATGCAGGCCAAAATCCCATTGGCTTTTTTTGCCGCCACATCACATTGTTGGCTCATGTTTAACTTGTTGTCCATGAGGACTCCAAGGTCTTTTTCACACGTACTGCTCTCGAGCCAGGCATTGTCCCCCATTCTGTATCTTTGCATTTCGTTTTTTCTGCCTAAATGGAGTATCTTGTTAGTTTTGGCCCCTCTCTCTAATCTATCAAGAATGCAAGTTGACTAAGGTTTCATGGGCTTCATTGCAAAATAGGCAGTCAAATCCAATGCTCAAACCACTCTACATGTTCACTTTCTTGTCAAACTATATAAACTACTTAAGAAGAAGAACAAACAAGTTGACTAGGAAAGATTAGGAACCACCTAATACAAGGCAGATCAAAACCACAACTGACAGAACACTGTGAGTTGTCACCTTCAGTCTTCAGATCAGGATTTTTCAATGTGGGGGTCAGGACCCCTGGGGGGTCATGGGGGGGGGGGGGGTTCAGAGGGGTCACCAAAGACAATCAGAAACCAAATATTTCTGATGGTCTTAGGAACCAAGTTTGGTACAGATCAATCACTGTCTGAGTCCGTGCTCTCTGGCTCTAGGTGAACTACAACTCCAAAACTCAAGGTCATTGCCCATCACACCCTTCCAATATTTTCTGTTGGTCATGGGAGCTCTATAAATCCCAGCAACAATAATTCCAAAATATCAAGGTCTATTTTCCTCAAACTCCACCAGTGTTCACATTTGGGCATATTGAGTATCCGTGCCAAGTTTGGTCCAAATCCATCATTGTTTGAGTCCACAGTGCTCTCTGGATGTAGGTGAACTACAACTCCAAAGCTCAAGGTCAATGCCCACCAAACCCTTACAGTATTTTCTGTTGGTCATGGGAGTTCTGTGTGCCAAGTTTGGTACAATTCCATACTTGGTGGAGCTTGAATGCTCTTTGATCATAGGTTAGCTATAAATCCCAGCAACTACAACTCTGAAATGACAAAATCAACCTCCACTCCAACCTCACCAGTATTCCAATTTTGGCGTATTGGGTATTTGTGCCAAATTTGGTCCAGTGTATGAACAAATTCATCCTGCACATCAGATATTTACATTATGATTCATAACAGTACCAAATTACAGTTATGAAGTAGAAACAAAAATAATTTCATGGTTGGGGGTCACCACAACATGAGCTACTGTATTAAGGGGTCACAGCATTAGGAAGGTTGAGAAACACTGGTCTAGATGAAACCTTTCAAATACATCAATAAGGCACAACCAGTTGAGAGAATCATTGTTGTAGTTTGTGAGGCACCAGAGTTCTTTGGCAGAAAGGGGCAAAGGCTTTGTAAAGTCCTAGGATTCCATAGCATTGAGCCGTAGCAATTAAAGTGGTATCAAATTGGACTAAGGGTCCTTCTACACAGCCATATAACCCAGAATATCAAGGCAGAAAATCCCACAATATCTGCTTTGAACTGGGTTATTTGAGTCCACACTGCCATATATTCCAGTTATATGACTGCGTAGAAGTTCCCAAATTCTACAGTGTAGATCAGTTTTTCTCAATCTACCTAATGCCATGACTCCTTAATACAGTTCCTCATGTTGTGGTGACCTCCAACCATAAAATTATTTTTGTTCCTACTTCCTAAGTGTAATTTTGCTACTCTTACGTATTGTAATATAAATATCTGATATGCAGGATGCATTTTCCTTCACTGGACCAAATTTGGCACAAATACCTGATATGCCCAAATTTGAATACTGGTGAGGTTGGGGGGGGGGGGGGGAGGGGTTTGATTTTGCCATTTGGGAGTTGTAGTTGCTGGGATTTATAGTTCACCTAAAATCAAGGACCATTCTGAACCCCACCAAAGATGGAATTGAACCGATCTTGGCACACAGAACTCCCGTGACCAACAGAAAATACTACATGGGCTTGGCGGGCAATGGCTTTGAATATTGGAGTTGCAACAGAGGAACTTGAATATTGGAGTTGTATGTTCCCTGGGCACCGCTCCTGTTAGCAACCTGGCTGCCGCCTGTTGGACCATTTAGAGCTTCCAAACAGTCTTCAAAGGCAACCCCACGTAGTAGTCTATATGGGATGTATGCAGTAGTCTATACAGGATGTAACCAGAGCGTGGACCACCATGGCCAAGTCAGAATTTCTAAGGAACGGGCGCAGCTGGCACACAAATTTGTCTTCTCCTAATTTGGCACAAATACTTGATATGCCCGATTTTGAATGGTGGTCGGGTTGGGGGGATTGATTTTGTCATTTGAGAGTTGCAGTTGCTGGGATTGAACCAAACTTGGCACACAGGACTTTCATGCCAAACGGAAAATACTGGAAGGGTTTGTTGGGCACTTACCTTGAGTTTTGGAATTGTAGTTCACCTACATCCAGAGAGCACTGTAGACTCGAACAATGATGGATGTGGACCAAACTTGGCACAAATATTCAATATGCCCAAATGTGGACCCTGGTGGAGTTTGGGGAAAATATATCTTGACATTATAGAGTTGTAGTTGCTGGGATTTATAGTTCACCTACAATCAAAGAGCATTCTGAACCCCACCAATGATAGAATTGGGCCAAACTTCCCACACAAAACCCCCATGACCAACAGAAAAGGCTGCGTTTTCTGATGGTCTTTGGTGACCCCTCTGATACCCCTTGTGACCCCTCCAGGGGTCCCGACCCCCAGGTTGAGAAACGCTGGTGTAAATGCATGTTCTGTTTTGGTCCCAAAACTATTTCTGCAACCTCTAGGCTTCTCAAACCTCCTGGATAAACTCTGTCTCCTAGAAGCCTCCAGGAGTGATAATTCACCTTGTAGGAATAGGTTAGAGGATACCTGTGATGGATTTAACATTTTAAAATATATGTTTGTCAAAGCCTGAGGTAGATTGCAGGTCAAATCTGGGTCAGAGGATCCCAAGGGCCAAAAATCAGTCCCAGGACACTCACCTTAGTTTCTACTCTGGAACAGCCAAACACATAATTCTACCCCGAGGTTCCTGCCGTTAGAAGTTAAGGTAAATTATCTCCAGACATTCCATGAATGCAAACAAAAAATAATTCAGCCTCTGAAGGGGAACATCTGAGCTTTATTTGGAAACGCTGCTTCAAACCATTTTCTATTCAATGGCAACGCTTGCTGACGGGAGGAAAGTTGCTTAGCATTCTATGGAGGCGCATTCGGTGCTTACCGCTGTCAGGGGAGAGCGCTGGCTGTTGATGTGCAAATCCATACAAGCTGATATTTAGCAAAATCCTTCCATTGGCTTGATGAGAGGCTGGCTTATTCAGGGAGATTTATGTCAGTTCGGAAGCCAGGAGCCAATTCTCTTCAGATAGTGTCACATCGCCGATCAGCCAACTTTGATTATTGGGTTGAAGAGTTATTTAAGTTGTCTTGTCTGGCAAAGTGATTAGCTATTTAATCCGGAGCAGTTTGGGGTAACGCTCTTCTAGGCATTTTGGAAGCTTTCTCCAGAAAGGATTTGGACCATGATGACTCTTTTATGAAACATACAAGCCATCAAGGACAGATGGAATTATTTTGGAAAAAGTTGGTAAGATCCAAGGGAAGGAAGAATGAATGCAATTCGACGTCACTTTATCTGCCATGGCTCAATGCTAAGGAGTGATGGGAGTTGTAGTTTGATGAAATACCAGCACTGTTTGGCAGGGAAGATTACAGACCTTTGAAATATCGGGTTGTTGTAGGGTTTTTTGGGTTATATGGCCATGGTCTAGAGCAGTGGTTCTCAACCTTCCTAATGCCATGACCCCTTAGTACACTTCCTCGTGTTATGGTGACCCCCCCAACCATAAAATTATTTTGTTGCTACTTCATAACTGTCATTTTGCTGCTGTTGTGAATCATAAACGTCTGGAGAGGCCCTGCTCTCGGTCCCACCGGCCTCACAAGCATGTCTGGTGGGGACGAGGAACAGGGCTGTCTCGGTGGTGGCCCCTAGACTCTGGAACTCTTTTCCACTGGAGATTAGAACTGCCCCATCTATCCTGACATTTAGGAAACAGGTGAAAACTTGGTTATGGAGACAGGCATTCGACGAGTGAGCCAGATATGGATGGAGGATGATGAACAACGAGTTAGTGTTATGACTGACCATTGTAGTTGTTGAATGTAATTGCTGTTTTAATGTTTTAGTGTAAAATGAATTATTATGTTTTTATTAACTGTATGTGATATTATGGTTGGAAACCGTTCTGAGTCCCTCAAGAGAGGTGAGAAGGCCGGTATATAAAACTTTTAAATAAATAAATAATAAATAATGTATATATCTGGTATGCAGGATGTACGTTCATTCACTGGACCAAATTTGGCACAAATACCCAATATGTCCAAATTTGAATACTGGTGGGAGAATGGTGGAGGGGAATGATTTTATCCCGTGGGAGTTGTAGTTGCTGGAATTTATAGTTCACCTACCATCAAAGAGCATTCTGAATCCTACCAATGATTGAATTGGGCCAAACTTCCCACACAGAACCCCATGACCAACAGAAAATACTGTTTTCTGATGGTCTTTGGTGACCCCCCTGACACCCCCTCATGACCCCTCCAGGGGTCCCGACCCCCAGGTTGAGAAACACTGGTCTAGAGGCATTCTCTCCTGATGTTTCGCCTGCATCTATGGCAAGCATCCTCAGAGGTAGTGAGGTGAGGATGCTTGCCATAGATGCAGGCGAAACGTCAGGGGAGAATGCCTCTAGACCATGGTCATATAGCCCGAAAAAACCTACAACAACCCAGTGATTCCGGCCATGAAAGCCTTTCACAATACTTTGAAATATCGAGCTTCCATTATTCTATTGCATTGAGCCATGGCAGTTAAAGTGGTGTCAGACTGCATTAAATCTGCACATCATGGTTACCTTAGACCACAGCTACATACCACATCAATAAATCAATACATTAAATTACCCAACATCTTATCCCAGCAAACCACAGAGTTGCTCTGGAGAACTTGCAGAATTCTAGAAATGTATCCTTTCTAGGAATTTGCTAAGTGCTCCAGTGTGACTCAATAGCAATGTATTTTCTTTTTATCATGTCAGGAGCAACTTGAGAAACTGCAAGTCGCTTCTGGTGTGAGGGAATTGACCATCTTGCAAGGACATTGCCCAGGGGATGCCCAGATGCTTTTGCCGCCACATCACAACATGATCCAACAATGTGATGTGGCGGCAAAAAAAGCCAATGGGATTTTGGCCTGCATCAATAGGAGCATAGTGTCTAGATCTAGGGAAGTCATGCTACCCCTCTATTCTGCTTTGGTTAGACCACACCTGGAATATTGTGTCCAATTCTGGGCACCACAATTCAAGAGAGATATTGACAAGCTGGAAGAGGAGAGCGACTAAAATGATAAAAGGTCTGGAGAACAAGCCCTATGAGGAGCAGCTTAAGGAGCTGGGCATGTTTAGCCTGAAGAAGAGAAGGCTGAGAGGGGATATGATAGCCATTTATAAATATGTGAGAGGAAGCCACAGGGAGGAGGGAGCAAGCTTGTTTTCTGCTTCCTTGGAGACTAGGACGCGGAACAATGGCTTCAAACTACAAGAGAGGAGATTTCATCTGAACATGAGGAAGAACTTCCTGACTGTGAGAGCCGTTCAGCAGTGGAACTCTCTGCCCCGGAGTGTGGTGGAGGCTCCTTCTTTGGAAGCTTTTAAACAGAGGCTGGATGGCCATCTGTCAGGGGTGATTTGAATGCAATATTCCTGCTTCTTGGCAGAATGGGGTTGGACTGGATGGCCCACGAGGTCTCTTCCAACTCTTTGATTCTATGATTCTCAACCTTGGGTCCCCAGATGTTTTTGGGCTTCAACTCCCAGAAATCCACGCCAGTTTACCAGCTGTTAGGATTTCTGGGAGTTGAAGGCCAAAAACATCTGGGGACCCCAGGTTGAGAGCCACTGAAGACCCAGGGAAGTTATGCTGTTCTGCCTTGGTCAGACCACACCTGGAGCTTTTAAACAGAGGCTGGATGGCCATCTGTCAGGGGTGATTTGAATGCAATATTCCTGCTTCTTGGCAGAATGGGGTTGGACTGGATGGCCCATGAGGTCTCTTCCAACTCTTTGATTCTATGATTCTATTATTCTATGTTTTATCATCCTTGTGAGAGGCTTCTCTCATGTCCCCACATGAGGAGCTGGAGCTGATAGAGGGAGCTCATCTGCGCTCTCCCCGGATTCGAACCTGCGACTTGTTGGTCTTCAGTCCTGCCGGCACAGGGGTTCAACCCACTGCACCCACCGGGGGATCCTGATAGCAATATCTAGAAAAGCGTATCATAGAATCACCAAATGCCACAACCCCTTAATACAGTTCCTCATCTTGTGTTGACCCCAACCATAAAATTATTTCCATTGCTACTTTATAACAGTAATTTTGCTACTGTTATGAATCGTAATGTAAATATCTGATATGTAGGATGTATTTTCATTCATTTGACTACATTTGGCACAAGTAACCGATATGCCCGAATTTGAATACTGGTAAGGTTGGGGGAGAGGGGTTGATTTTGTGATTTAGGAGTTGTAGTTGCTGAGAGTTATAGTTAACCTACAATAGAAGAGCATTCTGAACTCTACCAGCAATGAAATTGAACCAAACTTGGCACACAAAACTCCCATGACCAACAGCAAACACTGGAAGGGTTTGGTGGGCATTGACCTTGAGTTTTGGGGTTGTAGTTCAACTACATCCAGAGAGCACTGTGGACTCAAACAATGATGGATTTGGACCTAACTTGGCACGGATACTCAAAATGGACAATGTCTCCATTTTGTATATGTGCAGTTCTTAAAATATGAGATTTTATTCCATACTAGCCATCACCTGCCACACATTGCTGTGGCCCAGTCTGTGTATATGTGTTTTGTGTGTGTATTTATGTGTATATATGTGCATACATATTTCTGTATATGTGTATATATGTGGTTTTGCGCATGTGTTGTAATGTGTTTTTTTTTGCTTTTAAAGTCTCTTCTGCTGTGTTTTTCAGTGTTTTATGAGTGATAGTCACTCATTGGCCTGATAGGTGCATTGTGTCCAATTTTGGTGTCAATTCGTCCAGTGGTTTTTGAGTTATGTTAATCCCACGAACAAAGATTACATTTTTATTTATATAGACTGGCCGTCCCCTGCCACGCGTTGCTGTGGCCCACATGAGGGTTCTGTGTGGGAGGTTTCGCCCAATTCTATCGTTGGTGGAGTTCAGAATGCTCTGTGATTGTAAGTGAACTATAAATCACAGAAACTAAAACTCCCAAATGTCAAGATTCTATTTTCCCCAAACTCCACCAGTATTCATATTTGGGCATATTGAGTATTCTTGTAGAGTTTGGTCCAGATCCATCATTATTTGAGTCCACAGTGATCTCTGTATGTAGGTGAACTACAACTCCAAAACCAAAGGACACTGGGCACCAAACCCTTCCAGTATTTTCTGTTGGTCATGGGAAAACTGTGTGCCAAGTTTGGTTCAATTCCATCATTGGTGGGGTTCGGAATGTTCTTTGATTGTAGGTGAACTAAAAATCCCAGCAACTACAACTCCCAAATGACAAAATCATTTTTTTTAGTGAAGGACATACATTGGGTTGTTAGGTGTCTTGTGTCCAAATTTGGTGTCAACTTGTCCAGTGGTTTTTGAGTTATGTTAATTCCACAAACAAAGATTATATTTTTATTTATATAGATGTCTTAAAACAGGTTTGTAATCATTTCTTATTGACATGTGTCATGCATCCCTCAGGTTGTCACTGGTCAGATGACCAATGAAAGATTTCCAACTCACTTTCTCCAAGTGATGTCCATTTTTGTGCAATACATCAGCTGAAAATGATTAGTGTTATATATTAAGCTAAAGGAACAGGTAAGAAAACTGTGATGACCTTTAAGAGAGGTCACAAATGGTTTAATAATGAACTCCGGGATGAAAAGCTGAGCCAGCTAAAAGAGACTCCACAATCCCTTCAAAGAAGCTCTGAGGCAAGAGCTCTGGAGTTAACCCCAAGACAAATGATAGTTCGGGAAACTGGCAAACGCTATCAAGGTAAAACGCAGTTCAGCCAAATGTACTGGATGCTGAACAAATGTGTGTTGGTACACTTCCAGCTGTTAAGTCAATACAGGAAGAGCAGCATGTTACTCCTGGGGTCATCTACATTGGCCATATAGTTTGGGTTGAAGCTAGCTCCAAACCATGCCAGCTGCAAAATGCATGTCTCGAAAGCACACTGTATTATATGTTAAGGGGTATAAGCCACATCAAGCAAACTTATGGGAAAGTCTGATATAAGCCCCTGACTACACACAGAATCATAGAATCAAAGGGTTGGAAGAGACCTCATGGGCCATCCAGTCCAACCCCATTCTACCAAGAAGCAGGAATATTGCATTCAAATCACCCCTGACAGATGGCCATCCAGCCTCTGTTTAAAAGCTTCCAAAAAAGGGCAGAGAGTTCCACTGCTGAACAGCTCTCACAGTCAGGAAGTTGTTCCTCGTGTTCAGATGGAATCTTCTTTCTTGTAGTTTGAAGCCATTGTTCCGCGTCCTAGTCTCCAGGGAAGCAGAAAACAAGCTTGCTCCCTCCTCCCTGTGACTTCCTCTCTCTCTCTCTCTCTCTCTCTCTCTCTCTCACACACACACACACACACACACACACACACACACACACACACACACATATATATATATATATATATATATATATATATATATATATATAATGGCTATCATATCTCCTCTCAGCCTTCTCTTCTTCAGGCTAAACATGCCCAGCTCCTTAAGCCGCTCCTCATAGGGCTTGTTCTCCAAACCCTTGATCATTTGAGTCGTCCTCCTCTGGACACATTCCAGCTTGTCAATATCTCTCTTGAATTGTGGTGTCCAGAATTGGGCATCGAATTCTGCCTTGTTTTTGTAAGCCGCCCTGAGTCCCCTTCGGGGTGAGAAGGGCGGGGTAGAAGTAAACCAAATAAAATAATCTGGATTTTTCATGGCAGTGTAGAAGGGGCCTTTAACAGCCCTATATCCCAGAATATCAAGGAAGAAAATCCCACAATATCTGCTTTGAACTGGGTTATCTGAGTCCACACTCAGATAAAGTGGTATTTTCTGCTTTGATATTCTGGGATATAGGGCTGTGTGGAGGGGCCCTCAGTGTTCTTGTTAGTCCCCGAAACTGAAAAATATGCCCCAATCTGATGGACAAAAACTTGCCTTCCTTGAGGGAAATGTCAGATTCTTAAAAATATGAATTTCAATCAATACATGCAACTTGATAGGCCTGTAAAGAGATCCAATATTGGCAGAGCTGAGTTATCTGCACGGTATTGGCCCAGCTCTGTCCCTATCCAGAGTGAATTCCACCCATTTTTATAGATCAGATTAGAAGTGTAAATACTGCATTCGTAGCTATTTCCTCACTTCCAAATCAATGAGGCCCTCCGTGTCTGAAGCTGATACCAGGCACGATAAAAACACTGCGAGTAGATAAACTTAATCCTAATAGCTTTGACATTAAACTGGGAAGGTATTACTTTGAAGGGTTTAACATATTAACAGGCTCAAAACATCATTTTGGGGAATATTTATGGAAATCACTTTCATAAAGCTTATACAAGCAGAATAACAAAACCCAAAGAAATATTACCCAAATCCTACCCTCCATTAAATATGTTGACACTTAAAACCTTTTCCCTGATATATTGGGCCACTGATGATTAAACACAAAACAGCCCTTGACAATTTAACTCATTGGATTTCTTGAGCGCCGCAGGGATTTAAAAGGGTAAAAAAAAAAAAAAAGGATGGTAATTTATTCCAAAACCTATGCACGTCTCAATTCTAAATTTTGAAGTAGACCACATATATCTTAATTTATCGGAGTGGTCGACAAAACCATTTGAAGGTATGGGGATAATTAATCATGGACTGTTTTACCAAGCGTCAGGACTCTAAAACAAGTTCAGCTCCTCTCATCTATAGATTTTGAATCCATTAATCCCATCATCCACAGCTTGAAAATATATGTGTTAGGCATGGATACCACATTGGATAACTCGTTGCTCATGATAATTTCATTAAAATTACTTACTAACCTTACTTAGGCGATCCCTCATAGTCCGAGGATGATGGTCCTCCAAGAGTGGTATCTGTTGGGGTTCAGCCTCCGTGTGAACCTGAGCCTCAATCTCTGTGTGAAACTGAACCTGATTCTCTGATCATAGTTCCTGATGCAACTGAACAGGCTACTGAACATATATCTCTCCCTGATGGTTTTGAAACTGTTGATTCTGAGGTCAGTGGCAGGGAAAGTGAAACTAAACATCCTGATGAGAATGTTTTAGAACAGTGTTTCTCAACCTGGGGGTCGGGACCCCTGTGGGGGTCGCGAGGGGATGTCAGAGGGGTCGCCAAAGACCATCAGAAAACATAGTATTTTCTGTTGGTCATGGGGGTTCTGTGTGGAAAGTTTGGTCCAATTCTATCATTGGTGGGGTTCAGAATGCTATTTCATTGTGGGTGAACTATAAATCCCAACAACTACAAATCCCAAATGGCAAGGTCTATTTTCTCCAAACTCTACCAGTGTTCACATTTGGGCATATTGAGTATTTGTGCCAAGTTTGATCCAGATCCATCATTGCTTGAGTCTACAGTCCGGATATAGGTGAACTACAACTCTAAGAACTCAAGGTCAATGTTCACCAGACCTTCCCAATATTTTCTCTTGGTCATGGGAATTCTGTGTGCCATGTTTGATTCAATTCCATCATTGATGGAGTTCAGAAGGCTCTTTGATTTAAGGTGAACTATAAATCTCAGCAACTCCAGCATTACTAAATGACAAAATCAATCACCCCCAACTCCACCAGTATTCAAATTTTGGGCGTATCGTGCCAAATTTGGTCCAGTGACTGAAAATACATCCTGCATATTAGATATTTCCATTACAATTCATAACAGGAGCAAAATTACAGTTATGAAGTAGCAACAAAAATAAAGTTATGTTTGGGGGTCAGCACAACATGAAGAACTGTACTAAGGGGTCGCGACATTAGGAAGGTTGAGAACTGCTGTTTTAGAACCAAGTAGTGATAGCTCTCCAGGGGAACTCACACCTGGGTTTTTTAATGAGGATCAAAGAGAACAGATTTGGAAAAACAGGAGTGAATCACAGAGTCTGCGAAGGTCAAGTAGATTAAGGGAAAGGGAGGCTCAGGCTTCAAAGTCTGGAGGCGTGTCAAGAAACAGTTTCTTTCGTTTAAGGGGCCTCTCCCCAGGCTGTCCCATTACATCAAGCATCGTTTAGACTGAGGCATCACCTTGGCATATTTCCCGTTTCCCATGGCCTGCATTCCCAGAGGCTTCTAGTTTCCAAGTAAGGTTAGTGAAATGCTAACAGGTTCCAGGTTTTTGTATTGTTGCTTTTGGAATTTTGCTCTAGTTCAGAGATTTTCCTGACTACTGAGTTTCTACTGTGGCATTTTGACTTCGCATTTACCTTTCTTTTGTAACCATTTTTCATCAATAAAAAGGATTGTTTTTTTTCCCACAGTCCAGTGTGGTGGATTTAAACTTATGGTCTCGTTTCTTGATCTGGGATTCACCGGATTCCTGGCAGTGGGTCCGTAGGTGACTGTGGAGCCCTATTCTTGACCTGCATCTTCTCCCGCAGTGAGGGCATCGGTTTTCAGGTGAAAGGCGATCCCAGTCGGGGTTGGCTTGATGTGCCTTCCTCTTGGCACGTTTCTCTCTTTTGCCCTCCATTCGTGCCTCTTCAAATTCTGCAGCACTGCTGGTCACAGCTGACCACCAACTGGAGAACTCAAGGGCCAGGGCTTCCCAGTTCTCAGTGTCTATGCCACAGTTTTTAAGGTTGGCTTTGAGCCCATCTTTCAACCTCTTTTCCTGCCCACTAACATTCTGTTTTCCATTCTTGAGTTCGGAGTAGAGTAACTACTTTGGGAGACGATGGTTGGGCATCCAGACAACGTGGCCGGTCCAACGGAGTTGATGGCGGAGGACCATCGCTTTAATGCTGGTGGTCTTTTCTTCTTCCAGCACACTGACATTTGTCCGCTAGTCTTCCCAAGAGATTTGCAGGATTTGCACGACTCTTCGTGACCTCATGGACCAGCCCATGCCAGAGCTCCCTGTCGGCTGTCACCACCCCCAGCTCCTTCAAGGTCAGTCCAGTCACTTCAAGGATGCCATCCATCCATCTTGCCCTTGGTCGGCCCCTCTTCCTTTTACCTTCCACTTTCCCCAGCATAATTTTCTTCTCTAGGCTTTGCTGTCTCCTCGTGATGTGGCCAAAGGACTTCAACTTTGTCTCTAGTATCCTTCCGTCCAACGAGCAGTCGGGCTTTATTTCCTGGAGGATGGACTGGTTGGATCTTCTCGCAGTCCAAGGCACTCTCAGCACTTTCCTCCAGCACCACAGCTCAAAAGCATCGATCTTCCTTCGCTCAGCTTTCCCTAAGGTCCAGCTCTCACATCCATAGGTTACTACAGGGAATACCATGGCTTTGACTTCAGGGAATACCATTGCTTTGAAATCAGCTTAGAAGGCCCCAAAATCTTTCAGGGCTGGCTGATGGTTATTTTCTTTGTTTGCTGTGTATTGCCTAAAAAGACACTACAAATCCCATGCTAGCAGGACTACTGACCAAAAGATTGGTGGGTGGTTCAAATCTAGGAAGTGGGCTGAGCTCCCATCCGTCAGCTACAGCTTCTCATGTGGCGGCATGAGACAAAATACTAAAACATCTGGGTGTTTCCTGGGCAACGTCCTTGCAGACAGCCAATTTTTTCACACCAGACGTGACCTGCAGTTTCTCAAGTCACTCCTGACAAGAAAAAAAAAGTGGCTGCCCTGAGTTTGCGAGTCCTGAGCAGAGTTCTTGATAAAAGGACAACTTGGAGGTCTCTCGTTCACAGGATCACCATAAGCCAAAATCAATTTGATGTCAATGAGCAACCATAGAGTTAAATGTATGAAAAGCCAAATGAAGTAAGAGGGACAGAGGGCGAGGGGCCCATCTAGACAAAGAAAGAAAGAGATACTCACCTTGTATTGTCTGCTATCCCAACACAATATGTTGGGAATGATTCACAAAACATTCTGCCATTTACAAAACATTCTGTCCAAAAAATCCAAATGTGTTCCAGATATTTTAAAATCATGGTCTGTCATCAACAAGGAGAGTTTGGGGAGGCCCAAACATGTTAGTGGGAGATTATCAGGATCAGTAGCTCATATTATCATTTCTGGCTGAAAGTAGACTTGATCGCAGTCAAATTTTCAATTTCAAATTCGCAACTGGTATATTTTTAATGAAATGTTTATGCGGGTAATCAGATATCAGTATATCAATATTACAACATCTCCATATAACAATATGGTATTGACTAAAGGCACCTTAGATGGCAATACATATACACACATACATGATGGGAAAAGGAGGGAAGGGAGAGCAAAGTGGCCATTACCAGCTGACACCCAGTAATGCAAATGGGAGGACTGGTTTTCACAAGTAAGCTCATATCGAAGTATATTTGGCCAGGGGACATGTTTGGCCACTGGAGATAAAATCATCATGATGGGTATGCTACAAACACAGGGTCTATGTGGAGTGCCAAAAAATACAGGGATAATAAGGATTTTTTCCAGGCTGGAAGTTGATAGAACAGAGTGTAGCAGATAATCATAACCATTGGAAGAGACTCACAGTGCATCCCGCAATTCTGGTGTGTCGCTTGGTGTCCCAAGGGATTTGAGGCTTCGTTCCAAAGAAGTCACTGTCAAAAAAAAAAAAAAAAAGAAGAAGACATTATCATCATCAAGCACAATGGCCTTGTTGTTGTTACTGTACATTGTCCATCCTTCAGGACCATCACATTTTGCAACTGTTAGATTATCTTACAATGAGGAAGGCATTACTAAAGACATGACTATTTGAATTTGAGATTAACTTCACAATTCATCAGCAGATCAGTTGCACAACTTCAGCGCTTTCCAGTAGCTTCTTCCTGCACAGTATTTTCAGTCAACTACTTCCACAGCCTGCAGTCTCGCTGGAACCTTCTACAGACACTTGAGCACATGCCCGGCCATTGTCAGTTTTACCATTGTCTTTCTCCAGTCTAGATGATATTACAAACTTACCACAGCATACAGTTATATCTTGTCTTAGCAGACAGGTTCTTTAATTACATATAGCCTTCAACGAACAACATCACAGAACAAGGAGAAATATACACTGTACATGACTTCCTTATATACAATTCATTTACACATAGCAATCACTGATTGGTTCCCAACTCATTGACTCAACTCAGACCCAGGATTGCATCTTTCACAATCACCTGGACTAGGCCAGAACACATTCCCCAAATGATCCCCTATATACAGTTAATGCATGACTCAGCATTTCCAATAAAAACCCATTAGCAGTGCATGACTCAGCTATATTACATTACAATACATTGTAAAACCTGACACATTTTGCAACTTAGGTTATCTTACGATGAGGAAGGCATTACTAAAGGCATGACTATTTGAATTTCTTTTGAGTTACTGCTATGGTCTCAGAATAAAGAACAACTCTGTGTAACTTCATCATACTTCAGTCCCAGCGATGAATGGAAAGCTTTCACCTCAGCAAGCGAGAGTCCAAAAGTGGCAGGCTCAAAACCAGAACCTCAATCAATGGCTGATACCAAATGAGAAACTCCCCCCTGGACACACAGAAGACTGGGCAACTTGGAAGGCGCTGAACAGACTGTGCTCTGGCACCACAAGATGCAGAGCCAACCTCAAGAAATGGGGCCACAAAGTGGAATCCACGACATGCAAGTGGGGAGAAGAGCAAACCACTGAACACCTGCTGCGATGCAACCTGAGCCCTGCCACATGCACAATGGAGGACCTTCTTATAGTAACACCAGAGGCACTCCAAGTGGCCAGCCACTGGTCAAAGGACATTTAATCAACTACCAAGCTTGCAAACTTTGTGTTTTGTTTGTTTGTAAAAAAAAATACAGTACAACTGTTTGGTTTGCTCCTGACATGATAAATAAATAAAAACCTCTATTCCACAGTTTTGTATCTTCTTTTGATTGCAATTTGGAATCAAAATTAATCCAATCAATTATCTGGGGGTCTTCCTGGCTAAAGAACAAGGTGTATGCATTCCAGATAAAGAACGAAGGCATGTAGAAATAAATATATATCATTCCATTTCTTTTTCGCAGTTCCAACTGGAATGCTCTTGCATTATAAACTGGGCCCCTGGAGTTGTCTATACGAAAAACCCCAGAGGCAACTCAAATGAATGGCTGGCAATCTTCATGACAAATAGCTACTTTTGATTATTATCCTAAGGGATTTTGTGTTCACACCAGTTTTACCCCATTTTGGACATTGTTGGGGGGTATTCCAGACTTTGCTAAGCACTCTGGACTATCTCACAGCTTCAGAGTCATCTGAACAGCTGGATCAGGTCCCATTCAAGTTAATCCATTGTCCAACAAGACACGGGTTGTGTGACCCTGTTCCTGAGCTCATCATTGCAGGAAAAGGGGTGGATTATGACTATGTTGCAGCTGTTTCCATTCCTAGTTGGCCAAAGGGCTCTGTTTGAACTTCTACCATGGCAGGCATCTCTGTTGACACCAGAACCCACGTGACCAGCATGAAGGAGGGGTGATGTGTTGTCAAAGGCTTTCATGACCAGAATCACTGGGTTGCTGTAAGTTTTCCCAATTGTATGACCATGTTCCAGTAGTATTCGTTCCTGACGTTTTGCCTACATCTGTGGCTGGCATCCTCAGAGGTTTGTTCAGATGTCTGTTGAAAATGAGGCAAGTGAAGTCTATCTATCTATCTATCTATCTATCTATCTATGGAATGTCCAAGGTGGGAGAACATTCATACTTGCTTCAAACAGACAAGGGTTCTTTCACTCACCCTGGACATTCAATAGATAGATGGATGGATGGATGGATGGGCGGACAGATGGACAGACGGACAGATAGACAGAGTCTCCGGTGGTGCAGTAGGTTAAACCGCTGAGCTGCTAAAATTGTTGACTGAAAGGTCGCAGGTTCAAATCCAGAGAGTGGCATGAGCTTCCACTGTCAGCCCCAGCTTCTGCCAATCTAGCAGTTCAAAAACATGCAAATGTGAGTAGATCAATAGATACCGCTCCAGTGGGAAGGTAATGGGGCTCCATGCAGTCATGCTGGCCACATGACCTTGGGACAACGCCAGCTCTTTGGCTTAGAAATGGAAATGGAGATGAGCACCAACCCCTGGAGTCAGACACAACTGGACTTAATGTCAGGGGAAAATCTTTATATTTACACACACACACACACACACAAATATGCACGCACGCACGCACGCACTCCATTTGCCTCATTTCCAACAGACTTCTGAGGCCAGTCACAAATGCAGGCAAAACATCAGGAGAGAATGCTACTGGAACATAGCCATACCGCCTGAAAATCTCACAGCTACCTAATGAGGGGTGATGTCAGTGAAGGTGCCCATGTGACTAGAAAGATGGAGGGGAGAATCCCTTGGTAATGCAAACTCCTCTGCCATTGCCAAAATGTAGTACTCATGTGATAAAGACCAAGGAGGAAGTACCATTTGGGCACCCCATTCTGACATCTGTGATGGCCAGCAGCTCACATGGAGCTCCATGTCCAAGGAAGAGTAGGAGGAGGAAAAGTTCATACTGCCCAAGAGAAATGGTTGCATTTCCCAGCATGAACATGACAGATCTGGGGCTGCCATTTACACCAGGCTAAACTGCCTCCTGTTTCAAAGGAACCAGAAGAGATTGTGGAAGCTGAGGAGAAAAGAACATGCTTTTACTCTCAGAGGACCTTTGAATCCTCCCCCCCCCCCCCCCCCCCCAGAAAGTTCACCTGACATCTTCCTTATTCCAAGACAGTCAAAGTCCTCCTTTTCTTCTCGTGCTTTTAGAGACATTGGAGGCCCCTTTTATCTGGTTGTTCAGCTCCATCTTTTTCTTCAGCTTTCCTGTTGTTAGAGTGCTGTTTTCTGCTGCATTATATACAGTTTTGTATTGATCTTTTTTATTGTATTTTAAATTACTCTGCTTTTAAGCTGCTTTCAGGGGTTTTTAAGTCAAAAGGTGGGATAAAATTCCTTTTAATGAATGGCTGTGCAGCTTTATTGTTGCAGGGGCTACACCACCACCTGCAGGAACAACATCTCCCAGGCATTAGTTATCTTCCCAGATGACAACTTAGCATAGATTTCATCAATTCCATCCAAAGCTCAATTGAGTTAGTTTTCATGTTTGCTCTGCTGGTTTGCAGTCAATAGTAAAAAAACCTTTGACACTGAAAATTGTAGTAGTGTGATTCCACTTTAAATGCCAGGGCAACATCCTATGGAATCTTACACTCTGTAATTTAGGGAGGAACGATGAGAATTGTCATAGAATCATAGAATCACAGAATCAAAGAGTTGGAAGAGACCTCCTGGGCCATCGAGCCCAACCCCATTCTGCCAAGAAGCAGGAACATTGCATTCAAATCACCCCTGACAGATAGCCATCCAGCCTCTGTTTAAAAGCTTCCAAAGAAGGAGCCTCCACCACACTCCGGGGCAGAGAGTTCCACTGCTGAACGGCTCTCACAGTCAGGAAGTTCTTCCTCGTGTTCAGATGGAATCTCCTTTCTTGTAGTTTGAAGCCATTGTTCCTTGTCCTAATCTCCATGGAAGCAGTAAACAAGCTTGCTCCTTCCTCCCTGTGGCTTCCTCTCACATATTTATGCATGGCTATCATATCTCCTCTCAGTCTTCTCTTCTTCAGGCTAAACATGCCCAGCTCCTTAAGCCGCGCCTCATAGGGCTTGTTCTCCAGACCCTTGATCATTTTAGTCGTCCTCCTCTGGACACATTCCAGCTTGTCAATATCTCTCTTGAATTGTGGTGCCCAGAATTGGACACAATATTCCAGGTGTGATCTAACCAAAGTAGAATAGAGGGGTAGCATGACTTCCCACAGAACCTTAGTGCCTCATCAAACTACAAACCCTAATGCTAACTATAGGAAACAAAATGTATTTATTTATTTTCTATCAAACACATTGTATAAATTAGTATAAAACTGATAAAAATAGAAGGAGCCCAAGCAGCTAAATGCCTTTTGACCAAAAACGGGCAACAACAACCTCATGGTCTGTAGCCTCAAACAATTATTCCTCTGTACATGAGGCAGGACATTGTGGACAAGCATACAGATGTGGAGTTAGGTTGTTGTAGGTTTTTTCAGGCTATATGGCCATGTTCTAGAGGTATTCTCTCCTGACATTTTGCCTGCATCTATGGCAAGCATCCTCAGAGGTAGTGAGGTCTGTTGGAACTAGGAAAAGGGGTTTATATATCTGTGGAATGACCAGGGTGAGACAAAGGACTCTTGTCTGCTTGAGCTAGGTGTGAATGTTTCAACTGACCACCTTGATGAGAATTTGATTGCCTGACAGTGCCTAGAGCAAACTTTTGTTGAGAGGTGATTAGATGTCCTTGTTTGTTTCCTCTCTGTTGTTGTGTTGTTGTAATTTTAGAGTTTTTTAAATACTGGTAGCCAGATTTTGTTCATTTTCATGGTTTCCTCCTTTCTGTTGAAATTGTTCACATGCTTGTGTATTTCAGTGGCTTCTCTGTGTAGCCTGACATGGTGGTTGTGAGAGTGGTCCAGCATTTCTGTGTTCTCAAATAATATGCTGTGTCCAGGTTGGTTCATCAGGTGCTCTGCTATGGCTGATTTCTCTGGTTGAAGTAGTCTGCAGTGCCTTGCATGTTCCTTGATTCGTGTTTGGGCAATGCAGACTCCTGCAGAAGTGAGAGGATCCCTCTTGTCATTTGCTGAACATAGCATTTGCTGGATTTTCTTGGTGGGTCTGTAGATAGTTTGTGGAGTTGTCTGTTCTGCTCTACAGTCACAAAAGGTGGGGGATTTTTTTAGGTGGTGCCATTTTGCCAGGTTGTCTTTTGATTTGCCAACTCCACTTCTGAGTCTGTTCAGGGACTTCCAAGTTGCCCATTCTTGGTTTGCGCATGAAGGAACACCCTTGTGAGGGGCCATCCAATTGGGATTTCCTGGTTTAGTTGCCCAGAGAGATGCTGTTGCTGGGGGAATGTTAAGAAGAGTGGTGGTTCTCATGAAGCTTTCCCTTGATTTGAGTCTACTTGGAGAATGCTGATACCTATGCAGTGGGTGGCTTTCACATTGTTCAATCTTATTTCTCTCACAGCTAGCAGCAACTTCCCGTTGCACATGGAGGGCAATGCCAGCTAGCTTGTAGAGTTTAACAACAGGTGTAGGTTTCAGACATCCTGTGATTATTCTGCATGTTTCGTCCAGTGCTGTCTTCACCTTCTTTGTGTGGGAAGACTTGTGTCAAACAGGGCAAGCATACTCAGCAGATGAGTAAGACAAAGCTAGGGCTGATGTTCTTATTAATTTCGGGTCTGCTTCCCATATACTCCCAGTAAGTTTCAGAAGGATGTTATTGCATGCAGCTACTTTGTGCTTGGTTTTCAAGCAGTGTTTCCTATATCTTAGTGTTCAATCTAAGGTTTTATTATTTATCATATCAGTAGCAAATCGAGGGTACAGTTGTAATGTATTGAAAAAGCAGAAAGTTTAAAAACTTGGTATTCTATTAAATGTCTTTGACCAGTAGCTGGCCACTTGGAGTGCATGTGGCAGGGCTCAAACTGCATTGTAATAGTTGATCTGTTGTCTGTTGTCTGCTCTTCTCCACACTTACATGTCGTGGGCTCCACTTTGAAGCCCCATTTCTTAAGGTTGGATCTGCATCTCATGGTGCCAGAGCGCAGTCTGTTCAGTACCTTCCAAGTCACCCAGTCTTCTGTGTGCCCAGGAGAGAGTTTCTCATCTGGTTTCAGACATGGCTTGTTCCTGTGAGTATCTCTGTAGATCGTAGTAAACTATTTCTTGATTTAAGGTGTTGGTGTACTGGATGATACCCTGCTTGATGTCCGTGGTAGTGTTACAATGGCCACAGTATCTGAACTTGTAGTCATAGCTGTACTCTCTCAGCACCATCTCGTCGTCAGAGATGGAGTCCTTGCACCCAGTCGCTTGCAGCCAGATGGGGCCGCTCCCTTTCTTGTCTTGGATGATACCCAAACAGGGGAAGGTTTGGAGATGTCATTGCCTTGGTCCTTTCATTATTGGCTGTTACTTCCCAGCGGATATCAGGTGGTGCAACACCGGCTAAACAGTGTAATTTCTCTAGTGGTGTGGAGTGTAGACATCCTGTGATAAGGTGGCATGTCTCATTAAGACCCACATCCACTGTTTTAGTGTGGTGATATGTGTTCCACACTGGGCGATCTAAGGTAACACCAACATTAACAAGATTGTCGAAGGCTTTCAGAATCACTGGGTTGTTGTAGGTTTTTCGGGCTATATGGCCATGTTCTGGAAGCATTCTCTTCTGATGTTTTGCCTACATCTATAGCAGGCATCCTCAGAGGTTGTGAGGACCTCACAACCTCTGAGGATGCTTGCCATAGATGCAGGTGAAATTTCAGGAGAGAATGCTTCTAGAACATGGCCATACAGCCCGATAAACCTACAACATGGTACCTACTTGTATACTCACATTACTTTTTCTCACAACTTCTGAGGACCTCACAACCTCTGAGGATGCTTGCCACAGATGCAGGTGAAATGTCAGGAGATAATGCTTCTAGAACATGGTCATATAGCCCGATAAACCTACAACATGGTACCTACTTGTCTACTCACATTACTTTTTCTCACAACCACTGAGGACCTCACAACCTCTGAGGATGCTTGCCATAGATGCAGGTGAAACGTCAGGGGAGAATGCTTCTAGAATATGGTCATATAGCCTGAAAAACCTACAACAACCCAATAAACAAGATTCCACCTAAACATTCATTAAAATGAATGAGTGCTTTGACAGTGGAATATGTTGCTGCTTTGAATTGTGATGGAGTCTCCTTCTCTGGGATGTTTAAATGGGGGCAAGATGAGCATCTGTCTGGAGGGCTTTGATTGTGTCTTCCTACATGGCACAATGAGATTGGACTGCAGGACCCTGGGGATCTCTTCCAGTCCTATTATTTTATGAAGCTCCCTGGAGTCCTACCCAGAAATGCCCAAAGGGGAGACTTCTTTGAAATGGAGTTGGCATCTTTATTACAGTTAGGTCACCAAAGCATTAATTTTCACTGCCTCTGTGAATGATGATAGATACACACACCCATCTCCCTTTCCCTCTCTCCCCATAAATGCATATATGGGGTGTCTATCCTTTCATATTCGCCCATGACATGGAAAGACCTGATGACATTTGCACAAGTTATTGAGATATGGAAAGAAATCACAGGAGGTAAACCTTTCTGGAGGTCTCCGGAGTACGATAATTGCTTTTCTTTTCCTTTCTTTTCCTTTCTTGTATGTACATGTCTGTATCCATGGCCTCCTTGAATCCACCAGACGTTGAACCCTGTGCTACTGTCAATTCCCAAGATGAAATGTGACAGCTCCTAAAAATATGTCAAGGTCAGTTAGACCTTCTGAGGACTGCTGTCATGATGAAATGGTCAGAGGAGAGCAGGATGTAACAGTGGCAAATGCCCTCCAATTAGAAGAATTTATCTGCAGCAGCTTCGAGAAATTGGTAGGAAAGAAACAGATACATACAAAGATCACAAAGGATCAGCACAAAGGCTCATCAGGCTCAGAACAAAGCCCATCTTTAGGGAAAAGGTACTTTCTTGGTAACATTGTCCAGATGTTTCAGGCCAGGTTCCATCAGTGTTCCAGATTACATTGCTATATAAAGCTATACCAAAACTTCTGCTTTCATAGGGGTTAGGCACGTAGCAGCCTCATGAAAATGGAAAAGCCATAAATGTGCAGGTACAACTGCACCAGGAGCTCCAATTTTGTTTGTTTTGCATTTAATGTTTGTTATAGTCCTAAGTTTCAGGGACTCTGTAGATAGGTGGCTTCTTTTGGCTGCAATCATAGGGCAAGCCACCTGTCAATTATAGTTAGGTTCCCTGGTCCCGCCCCCTTTTTGGCTTTTAGAGGGAATAGGAGCCATTTTTTGTTCAGTCCACACAGAGAAGCCTTTCACGCAGGACATAATACCAAGAGCTTCTGTAGAAAGCTTCGTCTTCTACGGCTTGGCCGGGGAGATATACAGCCCACAGCTTGGCTGGGGTTATACTGCCCTACATCTCCTTTGCTGAAGGACTTCAGTCAGCCATCACGGAAATCTGAGTTCTTTTCCCCTGGAAGTCTACAAACCTCTGCTTGGTAAGGGTCACTCGTGGAAGCCAGAAGCAGTTGGTACCGGGTGCAGGGGCTCCACGCCAACAGAGGCAAAGACAGACTGCCCAGATTCGAAGTTAAGGATTTCCCCATTAGTTACAGTTAAGAAGATAGTGCCTGTTCCCTGCAGACAAGCTTGAGAGAGAGCCAAGAGACTGCTAAGAAAGCCTTAAAGTACCTGTTTGTTTTCATTAATAAAGAACTTTGTTGAACCTTTAAGCAATCTAAAGACTCTGTTTTAAGGAAATCCAAAGGCCTTTAATCTGAGGCAGCCCCGGCGTCCCGTTGGGCACACAGAATTTATGTCCTGTCTACAGTCTGATGCACAGGCCCAGCATGTGACAGCACAATAAATATGAAATCCTATCTTTAAAAAAAAAAAATCTGATAGAACACTTCTCTAGGAATCTCTAGATTTAGTGCAATTCTATGGTGGGTTTCCAGATGAAATTAAGCACAGAGCCAACTGTGTTGCGTCATTAAAGGTCATGGCTGGAGATATCTGATTCAATCACAAGGCCCAACTTCATCCTATTGCATTACTGTTGAATACCTGATATGTCCAAATTTGAATACTGGTGAGGTTTGGGAGGAACTGACCTTCACATTTAGGAGATGTAGGTATTGGGAGTTATAGTTCACCTCCAATCAAAGAGCATTCTGAACCCCACCAACGATGGACTAAACATAGCTCACAGAATCCCATGATCAACTAAACATAATGGAGATGTCTGTGAGGAATTAACTTTGATTTCCAGGAGTTGTAGTTCACTCACATTCAGAGTTATAGGTACTGGGAGTTTTAGTTCACCTGCAATCCAAGAGTACTCTGAACCCCACCAACGACAGACCTGGACCTAACTTGGCAGACAGAACTCCCATCACCTCCAATCAAAGAACCCCATGATCAACTGAACATACTGGAGAGGTCTGGGAGGAATTGACTTTGATTTCCGGGAGTCGTAGTTCACCCACATTCAGAGTTGTAGGTATTGGGAGTTATAGTTCACCTGCAATCAAAGAGCACTCTGAACTCCACCAACGGTGGACCTGGACCTAACTTGGCACACAGAACTCCCATGACCAACAACAAATACTGGAGAGCTTTGGGGGGAGTTGGCCTTGGTTTGGGGAGTTGTAATTCACGTACATCCAGAGAGCACTGTGAACTCAAACAATGATGGAGCTGGACCAAACTTGGCACAAATACTCAATATGCCCAAATGTGAACACTGGTGGTGTTTGGGGGGAATTGACCTTACCATTTTGGAGATGTAGTTGCTGGGATTTATAGTTCACCTGCAATCAAAAGAGCATTCTGAACCCAACGAAGAATGGACTAAACATGGCTCACAGAACCCCATGACCAACTGAACATACTGGAGGGATCTGGGGTGAATAGACTTTGATTTCTGGGAGTCGTAGTTCACCCACATTCTGAGTTGTAGGTACTGGGAGTTATAGTTCACCTGCAATCAAAGAGCACTCTGAACCCCACCAACAATTGACTTGGACCTAACTTGGCACACAGAACTCCCATGACCAACAAAAAAAATACTGGAGGGCTTTGGAGGAAATTGACTTTGATTTGGGGAGTTGTAGTTCACCTACATCCAGAGAGCATTGCAACTTCAAATGACAATTGATCGGGACCAAACACTACATGCATACCTGATATGCCTAAATTTGAATACTGGAAGGGTTTGGAGGGAATTGACCTTAATATTTTGGAGTTGTAGTTGCTGGGCTTTATAGTTCACCTGCAATCAAAGAGCATTCTGAACCCAACGAAGGATGGACTAAACATGGCTCACAGAACCCCATGACCAACTGAACATACTGGAGGATTTTTTTTTTGGGGGGGGGGGGCAGGAATTGTTCTTGATTTCTGGGAGTTGTAGTTCACCCACATTCAGAGAAACTGTGAACCTAAACTACAATGCACTTGGAGCAATTTTGGCATAGAGAACCCCCATGACCAACTGAACATATCAAAGTGGTTTAGGAGAAATTAACCTTGAAGTTGGATAGTTGTAGTTCTCACACATTCCAATGCATTTTCGAATGGGTGCATTCATAAAAAACAAAAGCAAAGACTGACTTTTTCTAATCATAGCATCAAAGAGTTGGAAGAGACCTCATGGGCCATCCAGTCCAACCCCATTCTGCCAAGAAGCGGGAATATTGCATTCAAATCACCCCTGACAGATGGCCATCCAGCCTCTGTTTAAATGCTTCCAAAGAAGGAGCCTCCACCACACTCCGGGGCAGAGAGTTCCACTGCTGAACGGCTCTCACATATATAGCGTTATAAATTACCTTACCGTACCTAAGCTAGTTTTTTTAATAAACCCCAAAAGCAAGCCTTGATTTTGCCATTTTTTTATTATCAGAGGCACCATTTTGCGACATGCTTTTTGATAATGGGTCCTGAGCATCCATTTCTGTTGGTATCCTGGGGATCCTGGATTTAAATCCCTATGGATAGCAAGGGTCTGCAATATAAATATAACTATGAAATGAAAATACATTTAAAGATGGCAGTTGAGACTTTCTCAATGCAAAATTATTCATACTGTTCTGTACCCCGAGGAGAGCGGACTCCAGGCTACAACCCATCGCCCAACCACCGCTAAAACATTATTAACTGAAATTACAGAAACGCGACTATTTACATATCCAGGTCTTCCATCTGTTTGGTGGTAAATTATTCCCCGCAGTCTGTGCTCCCAGAAATGAGTTCCTCAGATATTATATACTACTCTTTGTTTTATTGGTGTTCTAAGTTCATTTATTTACAAGCTGCTCCTTTGTCAAGCACCTGTGAACTAAACAACTAAACTAAGCAACTGAACAACAGAATGGGAAAGTAAAATTAACAAGAACCTAACATCCCTGAAATAATTAACTCTAATGTGGTTTTACCAAAGCAAAGCTACTGGAGAAACCAAAGGCAAAGGACATTTTATTTATTTTATTTGTCGTGTCAGGGCAACCAGTCAATTATATTACATTTCTAACAGAACACAGCAAACAAACAGACAAAATACAAAATTTGTGAGTTTGGTAGTTGATTAAATGTCCTTTGACCAGTAGCTGACCACTTGGAGTGCCTCTGGTGTTGCCACAAGAAGGTCCTCCATTGTGCATGTAGTAGGGCTCAGGTTGCATTGCAGCAAGTGGTCAGTTGTTTGCTCTTCTCCACACTCACATGTCATGGATTCCACTTTGTGGCCCCATTTCTTAAGATTGGCTCTGCATCTCGTGGGGCCAGAGCGCAGTCTGTTCAGCACCTTCCAAGTCGCCCAGTATTCTGTGTGCCCAGGGGGAGTCTCTCATTTGGTATCAGCCATTGGTTGAGGTTTTGGGTTTGAGCCTGCCACTTTTGGACTCTTGCTTGCTGAGGTGTTCCAGTGAGTGTCTCTGTAGATCTTGGAAAACGATGTCTAGATTTAAGTCGTTGACGTGCTGGCTGATACCCAAACAGGGGATGAGCTGGAGATGTCTCTGCCTTGGTCCTTTCACTATTGGCTGCTACTTCCCGGAGGATGTCAGGTGGTGCAATACCGGCTAAGCAGTGTAATTTCTCCAGTGGTGTAGGGCGCAGACACCCCGTGATCATGCGGCATGTCTCATTAAGAGCCACATCCACTGTTTTAGCGTGGTGAGATGTGTTCCACACTGGGCATGCATACTCAGCAGCAGAGTAGCACAGCGCAAGGGCAGATGTCTTCACTGTGTCTGGTTGTGATCCCCAAGTTGTGCCAGTCAGCTTTCGTATGATATTGTTTCTAGCACCCGCTTTTTGCTTGATGTTCAGGCAGTGCTTCAGGATTGCAAGACTTCCAGGCATCCCCTGGGCAACGTCTTCGTAGATGGCTGATTCTCTCGCCACAGAAGCAACCAGCTTGCAAGCGAGCAGGCAAAGGACATATGAGCCATGGAATACATACAGCCCCAAATGCATCATCAGAGCTCTAAGACATGTTACAGTAAGTTGTAGCAGGACCAAGTATGTGTGTGTGTTGAAGAAAAACCTTATGATGGTAATTATTATGTGCAGTTGGTAATGTAGGTCAACCAGCAATCTTGGACCACATCCGATGGGGTATAACTGTATGGGTTTTTAGAATACACTTCTAGAGAGCTTTTTCTCTAAGGAGATCTATGCTCAAAGGCTCTGCTCTGAGGAGCGGGTTGGAGATAAGTGGTTATGCTGCTTTAAAGGAGGCTATGGTGGAATAGCTGTTTACTCAAGGTTTAGGTTTAGGGTTAGGGTTAGCCTTATTTTGTGTTACTTACAAAAACTATGTAAGTTTCTTGCACCGTTTGTTTTTTGTATGCAACATTGCAAGTTTGTATTTCAACTCTGCTCTTAGAATCATAGAATCCTAGAGTTGGAAGAGACATCCTGGGCCATCCAGTCCAACCCCATTCTGCCAAGAAGCAGGAATACTGCATTTAAATCACCCCTGACAGATGGCCATCCAGCCTCTGTTTAAAAGCTTCCAAAGAAGGAGCCTCCACCACACTCCGGGGCAGAGAGTTCCACTGCTGAACGGCTCTCACAGTCAGGAAGTTCTTCCTCATGTTCAGGTGGAATCTCCTTTCTTGTAGTTTGAAGCCATTGTTCCATGTCCTAGTCTCCAAGGAAGCAGAAAACAAGCTTGCTCCCTCCTCCCTGTGGCTTCCTCTCACATATTTATACATGGCTATCATATCTCCTCTCAGCCTTCTCTTCTTCAGGCTAAACATGCCCAGCTCCTTAAGCCGCTCCTCATAGGGCTTGTTCTCCAGACCCTTGATCATTTGAGTCACCCTCCTCTGGACACATTCCAGCTTGTCAATATCTCTCTTGAATTGTGGTGCCCAGAACTGGACACAATATTCCAGGTGTGGTCTAACCAAAGCGGAATAGAGGTTGTGTCTTCTCATGATATGGTCAAACTACAACATGTTCAGTTTAGTTCCCTTGGTTTTTAGAGAAAGATCAAACCTGGTTTGTTCTAGAAAACATTTATTTGGGTATTTTTTTAGCAGTCCAAGGCATGCACAGAACTCATCTCCAGCATTACTTTCTATCACTTGTGTAATTAACTGCTGCTGGAATATACGAATTTGTTATATTATGTTCCTTTAGGCTGTCTCTGACCAATTATTATGCTAAATTAATCCTATCACAGCGAGACCACGGAATCTCTCCTTATGGAGAGAAAAGAGGGATATAAATAAACAACAATGATAATAATAATATTCATTGTAAGCCACCTTCAGTTCTTAAATCGAAAGAAAAGTCAGATGAAATTAAGGAAATGTATACATAAACATACAATATTATTTCCATCTTTCATACACTGACAATACATTCAACACATTTATAGTCATCGTGGAAGGCTTTCATGGCCAGAATCACTAGGTTGCTGTGAGGGTTCCAGGCTGTATGGCAATGTTCCAGAAGCATTCTCTTCTGATGTTTTGCCTACATCTATGACAGGCATTCTCAGAGGTTGTGAGGTCTGGGTTGTTGTAGGTTTTTTGGGGGCTATATGGTCATTCCACATATATATAAACCCCTTTTCCTAGTTCAAACAGACCTCACTACCTCTGAGGATGCTTGCCATAGATACAGGCGAAACATCAGGAGAAAATGCCTCTAGACCATGGCCATATAGCCCAAAAAATCCTACAAAAACCCAGTGATTCCGACCATGAAAGCCTTCGACAATACGTTGTGAGGTCTGTTGGAAGTAAGATACGTAGGGTTTGTGTGTGTGTGTATGCATATGTCTGTCTGTCTCTATCTATCTATCTATCTATCTATCTATCTATATGTAGAATGTCCAGGGTGGGAAAAAGAACTCTTGACAAGAAACAATCAAGGCCAGCTAATCACCTCCCAACAAAAGATTCCCCCAGGCAGCAAGAAGCCAGACCTTGTAACTGCTAGGCCATTAAATGCTAATCAAGGTGGCCAATTGAAACACTCACACCTACCTCAAACAGACAAGAGCTCTTTTTCCCACCTGGACATCATTCCACAGATACATAAACCCAATTTTTTCTAGTTTCCAACAGGCCTCACAACCTCTGAGGATGCCTGCCATAAATGCAAGCAAAACATCAGGAGAAAATGCTTCTGGAACATGGCCATACAGCCCAAAAAACTCACAACAGCCCATTTATAGTCAATTTGTTTGAAATACTTACCATTGGCATTAATTCGGAAGATGCTGGCTGACGTATCCTGGAAAAGTTCCTGCAGTTCATTGGGGTCAATCTGTGTCGCTAAAAAGAAAGAAAAAGAGGTTGTCAATATGTAGACCAAAGCATATCATCCACTCTGTTTCTAAGCAATGGGGCTAAAATTTGGGGCCAACTCAAACAAATTCCAATAAAGCAAAATTAAATCCATACAAGACACACAACAACACCAAGTAAAAATGCTTATACAATGACATAATCAAACAATAAGATAGTAACAATAACATAATAAGGCAGATTATAAAAAAAACAATACAAGAATTTAGATGAGGGCGTGATGAAAATCACGTGTAGTTCATATTTTATCAGTCCACACACTGTCTTCCCAGAGAAAGAAAATATGCCATGCAACATACATAAAGAACAAGTAGTTTACTCTTTGTAACGCAGAGCAACATATATACAATCATGTGAACAGTTGCAGTGACTCGCACAACGTCCTTTGAGAGAGGTTCGAAGGGGCTTTCTGTGTCCATGTGGAAGATCTCCTTCCAGCAGCTCATGAAGCAAAACTGTTTCTCTCTACAAGCACCTGCACAGCTCGAGCTTAGGAATATAACTGTTGCCCAAAGTCCCAGGCTCAGCTAGCTCCCTGGGCCTGGCCCAACTATAGAATCATAGAATCAAAGAGTTGGAAGAGACCTCATGGGCTATCCAGTCCAACCCCATTCTGCCAAGAAGCAGGAATATTGCATTCAAATCACCCCTGACAGATAGCCCCTGTTTAAAAGCTTCCAAAGAAGGAGCCTCCACCACACTCCGGGGCAGAGAGTTCCACTGCTGAACGGCTCTCACAGTCAGGAAGTTCTTCCTCATGTTCAGATGGAATCTCTTCTCTTGTAGTTTGAAGCCATTGTTCCACGTCCTAGTCTCCAAGGAAGCAGAAAACAAGCTTGCTCCCTCCTCCCTGTGGCTTCCTCTCACACATTTCTACATGGCTATCATATCTCCTCTCAGCCTTCTCTTCTTCAGGCTAAACATGCCCAGCTCCTTTAGCCACTCCTCATAGGGCTTGTTCTCCAGACCCTTGATCATTTTAGTCACCCTCCTCTGGACACATTCCAGCTTGTCAATATCTCTCTTGAATTGTGGTGCCCAGAATTGGACACAATATTCCAGGTGTGGTCTAACCAAAGCAGAATAGAGGGGTAGCATTACTTCCCTAGATCTAGACACTATGCTCCTCTTGATGCAGGCCAAAATCCCATTGGCTTTTTTTGCCGCCACATCACATTGTTGGCTCATGTTTAACTTGTTGTCCATGAGGACTCCAAGATCTTTTTCACACGTACTGCTCTCGAGCCAGGCATTGTCCCCCATTCTGTATCTTTGCATTTCGTTTTTCCTGCCAAAGTGGAGTATCTTGCATTTGTCACTGAACCAACCAGCTTCATGCTTTAAATTTTGAGTTAACACACTCACCAACTGATTTCTTACATGCCCTAACCTATTCTTCTTCCAGCATCAGATCCAGCTCAATGCTCACCTTCTATCTTTGGTGTCTTTTGAGGTTTCATCTCCTTTTTATGCCCCACTCACACCCAAAGCATGCTGGAATAGTAATGCTTCCATCTGACATTTTATAGGATCCACACAATTTGTGGAACATCACTATTGTATTTTTCATACCTATCAGCTTCCGCTCAGGAAGATGATGAGACACAAATCAGGACCACCATCAAAATATTGAAGGATCATATAGGAAAATGGAAGAGTGTTCAGATACTGTGACCGCATCAACACATAGACTCCAGTCAAGTTTTTAAAAGGAAACACTATAATACCACTTCACAATTTTACTCACAGTAGCACTACATTGTGGGGTTTTGAAGTCTACAAGTATTGTATAAACAGTGAGACACTTTGATATACCTTGCTGACCGTATCAATATATACCGTGCTTTGCAGAATCCCAAAACATAATATACTGGGAGGATATGCATATAGTGATAGAGCTACAAAATCCTTGGTATTCCACAGCTATGAAGACAATAAGCATGGATCAGCTCTAAAGTAACTGTTTCCAGAGCTGCTGCATTGTAGCGGAAATCCTGGAAGCAAAGCAAAATACCTTCAAGGGGGTGGAGGGGGGGATTACTCAGGAATGGAACCATCAAATCTGAATTTAAATTAATTTTAGGAAGAACTTGACAGACTTCAGGAAAATCTAATAACGTTTTCAGCTGCTGGCTTAAGGAATCATGCTGGCTGCTTTGCTGTAAGGCAAAAAATCACTGTGTCAGAACTTTGTGGATTGTTTCATCTAACTCCATGCCCCAACATGGTGCCACTGAATCCAAGAGATGATAGAAATAAGCAATAGACTGTGTGTTCTATTACAGGCAGAGAATTGTCCCCATCAACATCCTCATACACACTCATCATGTCTAAGGAATCCATACCATGAGCTCAAAGAGATCATGGAATGATATAGAGTTGGAATAATAATAATAATAATAATAATAATAATAATAATAATAATTATCGTGTCATCAGCAACCATTGTATTACAATTCTAACAGAGCAAAACAAACACAGAGATTAAAAAGAAAAAGAAAAAAAAAGAAAAAAAAAACCACACAGATTTTGTAAATTTGGTATTTGGTTAAATGTCCTTTGACCAGTATCTGGCCACTTGGAGTGCCTCTGGGGTTGCCGCAAGAAGGTCCTCCATCGTGCATGTGGCAGGGCTCAGGGTGCATTGCAGCAGGTGGTCAGTGGTTTGTTCTTCTCCGCACTCGCATGCCGAGGATTCCACCCTGTAGCCCCATTTCTTAAGATTGGCTCTGCATCTCGTGGTGCCAGAGCGCAATCTGTTCAGTGCCTTCCAAGTCGCCGAGTCTTCTGAGTGCCAAGGGGGGAGTCTCTCATCTGGTATCACCCATTAATTGAGGTGCTGGGTTTGGGCCTGCCACTTTTGGACTCTCGCTTGCTGGGGTGTTCCAGCGAGTGTCTCTGTAGATCTAAGAAAACTATGTCTTGATTTAAGTCGTTGACGTGCTGGCTGATACCCAAACAGGGGATGAGCTGGAGATGTCTCTGCCTTGGTCCTTTCACTATTGGCTGCTACTTCCCGGCGGATGTCAGGTGGTGCAATACCGGCTAAGCAGTGTAATTTCTCCAGTGGTGTGGGGCGCAGACACCCCGTGATAATGCGGCATGTCTCATTAAGAGCCACATCCACTGTTTTAGTGTGGTGAGATGTGTTCCACACTGGGCATGCATACTCAGCAGCAGAGTAGCATAGCGCAAGGGCAGATGTCTTCACTGTGTCTGGTTGTGATCCCCAGGTTGTGCCAGTCAGCTTTCGTATGATGATAATAATAATAATCTTTATTTGTACCCCGCCACCATCTCCCCAAGG
This sequence comes from Anolis sagrei, assembly GCF_037176765.1. Classification (NCBI taxonomy): domain Eukaryota; kingdom Metazoa; phylum Chordata; class Lepidosauria; order Squamata; family Anolidae; genus Anolis; species Anolis sagrei. Next base: position 8,711,858 of record NC_090024.1, on the reverse strand, counting down.
AACTCGGTGCGGCTTACATGAGGCTGAGCCCACAATACATCAGCAAAAACAACAACAGTAATACAAAACAATAAAATGAAACTCATAAACAAAAAAAACAAGCAGTAAACATTAACAATAGCACAACAATGCTTAAAAACCTATGGCTGGGCCAAATGTATTTTTTTTAAAAAAAAAAAAAAGAAAAATAATGCTGAGCATGACCAGGTGAAATATATAACTAGGATAGAATTTCGGAGAGGAAAGGGCATGCAGACAATCCTAGATCATTGATAAAGTGCATTTAGGGACATATTGCTGGGAGTTTCCTTATTCTGGGAAGGCACACTAGAACAACCATGTTTTCAAGCTCCTCCTGAAGACTGCCAGAGTTGGGGCATGCCTGATGTCCTTGGGGAGTGAGTTCCAGAGTCGAGGGGCCACCACCGAAAAAGCCCTCTCACTCGTCCCCACTGATCACGCTTGCGATGGAGGTGGGAGCGTGAGCAGGGCCTCTCCAGATGATCGAAGAGATTGTGTGGGTTCATATACAGAATTGTGGAAGAGACCACAAGGGTCATCCAGTCCAACCACCAGCCATGGACCTGGCATGTTCCACAGCCCAAACTACTGATGATCAACATGATGACAGAATAGGAAAAGGAAATAGTATAAGGATTGTTCATATGCTGCTACAGTATTTATAGACATATATTTCTCAGAATTGCAATGTTTTTTTAACTCTGTGAAAGCAGTCCTGGGTGGGCTGTTTGAGACCCACTAGACCAGGTATGGGCAAACCAAGGCCCCGGGGCTGGATGCAGCTCTTTGGGCTCTTTCTCTGGCCCTCCTCTCTCACACCATCCTATTCTTCCTTCCTTCTCTCTTTCTTTCCTTCCTCCTTCTCTCCCTTACCTCCCTCTTTCCTCCCTCCCTCCATGCTCTTCTACCCTCCCTTCCTTCCATCATTCTCATCCTCCTTTTTCTTCCTTCCTTCTCTTTTTCCTTCCCCTTTTCCTCCTGGGGGATATTTAGCTGGGAGAAGAGAAGGCAAAGAAGCAACATGAGAACCATGTTTCAAGATTTAAAAGGGTGTCCCTGCCTCAGGGGAGCGTGCTTGCTCCATCTATGTTCAACATTTACACAAATGACCAGCCACTGCCAGAAGGGACAGAGAGCTTCATCTATGCTGATGATCGTGCCATTACTGCCCAAGCAGGGAGCTTTGAGATGGTTGAACAGAAGCTCTCCGAAGCTCTAGGTGCCCTCACTGCCTATTACAGGAAAAACCAACTGATCCCTAACCTATCTAAAACACAGACATGTGCTTTTCATCTCAAGAACAGGCAAGCATCCTGAGCTCTGAGGATTACCTGGGAAGGAATCCCACAGGAGCATTGCAGTGCACTCAAATACCTGGGAGTCACGCTGGACCGTGCCCTGACCTACAAGAAGCACTGCCTGAATATCAAGCAAAAAGTGGGTGCTAGAAACAATATCATACGAAAGCTTACTGGCACAACCTGGGGATCACAACCAGACACAGTGAAGACATCTGCCCTTGTGCTATGCTACTCTGCTGCTGAGTATGCATGCCCAGTGTGGAACCCATCTCACTGCTTAGCTGGTATTGCACCACCTGACATCCGCCAGGAAGTAGCAGCCAATAGTGAAAGGACCAAGGCAGAGACATCTCCAGCTCATCCCTTGTTTGGGTATCAGTCAGCACATCAATGACTTAAATCAAGAAATAGTTTTCTAAGATCTACAGAGACACTCGCTGGAACTCCTCAGCAAGTGAGAGTCAAAAGTGGCAGGCTCAAACCCAGAGCCTCAATCAATGGCTGATACCCAGTGAGAGACTCCCCCCTGCCCTGGGCAACTTGGAAGGCGCTCAACAGACTACGCTCTGGCACCACGAGATGCAGAGCCAACCTTCAGAAATGGGGCTACAAAGTGGAATCCATGACATGCGAGTGTGAAGAAGAGCCAACCACAGACCACCTGCTGCTATGCACCCTGAGCCCTGCCACATGCACAAGGGAGGACCTTCTTGCGGCAACACCAGTGGCACTCCAAGTGGCCAGCTACTGGTCAAAGGACATTTAATCAACTACCAAGCTTGCAAACTCTGTGTCTTTTGTATGTTTGTTTGTTTGTTCTGTCAAAAATGTAATACAACAGTTTGGTTGCCTGACAGGATAAATAAAAATAAATAACTGAGAAGGAGGAGAGGAGGACTTTCTGCTGCTGTATAGGCCAGGGCACAAGGGACCAATGAGTTCAAATGTCAGGAAAAAAAGATTCAACTGAAAAAAATTAGGAAGAACATCCTGGAGAGTGGCATAGACAGCCTCAAAGTGTGGTGGAGTCGTCTTCTCTGGAGGCTTTTCCGCAGAGGTTGTCTATCAGGAGTGCTTTGGTTGTGCCTTCTTGCATGGTGGCGGTTGGACTGGATGGCCCTTGGGGGTCTCTTCCAGCTCTAGAATTCTAGGATTCTACACCAGGAGTAGGCAATATGGGGGTCTAATGGGTACACATTTTCTCTCCCATCCAACATCTCATCCTGACCAAAGCCATCCCTTTTGGGATCCAGACGTTTCCTGTCTTTCCTTCACTTTTTGCCTCTGAAAGAGAAGGGGAAGGGGAGGAAAGGGCTGGGGGAGAATTGGGGAGAACTCCCTCCCTACCGGCCCACCCACCCGGCTCAGGTCCGCCATGTGGCCCCCAAGTTAAAAAGTATGCCCATGCCTGCACTAGCCATATGGGGTCGAACTCTTGAACAGGATGTTACTCCCTCTTCCCACATGAATATGGTTTCTTCATAACTGACACATCTGCAGTGAGGAGGAGAAGGGAGAACCTGCAACTGAGACACGAACCTAGGTAGGATTAGAATCATAGAGTCATAGAGTTGGAAGAGACCTCCGTTCAATTCCCTGCAAAGAAACAGGAAAATTGCATTCAAAGCACCCCCGACAGATGGCCATCCAGCCTCTGTTTAAAAGCCTCCAAAGAAGGAGCCACCACCACACTGTGGGGCAGGGAGTTCCACTGCTGAACAGCTCTCGCAGTCAGGAAGTTCTTCCTAATGTTCAGGTGGAATCTACTTTCTTGGAGTTTAAAATCATTGTTCCACATCCTAGTCTCCAGGGCAGTAAAAACAAGCTTGCCCCCTCCTCCCCCCAATGATTCCTCTCATATATTTATACATGGCTATCATGTCTCTTCTGTCTTCTCTTTCTCAGTATAAACATGCCCAGCTCTTTAAGCCACTCCACATAGGGCTTGTTCTCCAGACCTGTGATCACTTGAATTGCCCTTCTCTGGACACATTCCAGCTTGTCAACATCTCCCTTCAATTGTGGTGCCCAGAATTGGACATCGTATTCCAGATGTGCTTCTGCAAGAAACTTCCAAGCATGAGGATTTAGAGGTGGCCACTAGCTTCCATAATTGAGATCCAATGAATCTTATTGAGGTTTTATCACAGGTTTTACAGTCACAATCCTAGATGTGGGGTCTTACTCTCAAATCAGTTCAACACATCAGACAACCCCATGAAAGGTCTGAATAAAACACATGGTGGATTCATGGAAGCACACTAGATGTCACTGGTTGGTAATACCCTCATTTGCTGGAGCGTCCAATTGGGGTTATTGAAATGAAGATGTGATCTGTTACAACACAGTAGAATCAGGTTTACAATCTTTGGCACTCAATGCCCTCTTCCTCTCTCAGTCACAGCCTACAGTTCAATAACAACCTAATTATTCCAGGCTGGGAAAAGACTGAGGAAAGATCTGTGTATTGAGCCAGAAAACTTCACCCAATTTAATAAGGATGTGAAAACCTGCCTCTTTCTCCTTCCTTCACTCCTCCACACCTTCTGGAGGAGTGACCGGATCAGTCAACAGTGCACAGCCATGCTTTGGACTGAAAATAAGCAATTTAGGAGAAACATGTCCTCCCCACAAGACGCTGCAACAATTTGAAAGCAAGGATGCTTGCCAAGATTGTGAACAGAAAAGAAAGTGGGGCAAATACAAAACATAATACCCAATAAAAACAAAATGAGCTTGACTTCATAAAATTCAGTGCAGAATATTATATTTCCATACACTGCTAATGCGTGCCTGTAAATATGAATTTGTCACTGCCATACAGACTGCCCACTGTATCGACGGATTCTCCATTCTTGGAGTCAACCATCTAAGGCTTGAAAACACTCTGAAAATAATTCCAAAAATCAAAATTTATATTTCCATTGTATATAAGAGACACCATTATGGCATTGTACATAATGGGACTTGAGTATCTACTGATATTGTTATTCAAAGAGAGTCCTGAAACCAAACCTGGTAGATAGCAAGGGACTAGTGGTCCACTCAACAGGTTTTCACAATCACCAGTTACAGGCATGTAGCCAGGAAGGAGGGGGGGGGGGCTTGAGGGTCTTCAGCCCCCCCCCCCCTCCCACATTCTAATGGTGGTCTGCAAGAAGGCCTTACTGGTACATTATTTAAACTGTTAAGTTTATTCATATCATGATCTGATCACCATGCTCAATATATCCCACATGCATGGGGCTATTGGGGTAACGATACAAAAGGGTAGACCCTCTTTCACTCAGACTCAACCCCCTCCCTTGAATCAAACTCAGCTCCCTCCAAATCAAAATCCTGGCTACGGGCCTGACCAGTTACCCAACAATTATATGCTAATCAAGGTGGTCAGTTGAAACATTCACACCTAGCTCCAGCAGACAAGAGTCCTTTGTCCCACCCTGGTCATTCCACAGATATATAAACCCTTTTCCCTAGTTCCAACAGACCTCACTACCTCTGAGGATGCTTGGCATAGATGCAGGCGAAACATCAGGAGAGAATGCCTCTAGACCATGGCATTCTACAACAACCCAGTTACCCAACACTTAGGAAAGCGAGTTCTTGGATTATGACTGTAGATATACAGACAGACATACTACAGGAACACTTGGACTTATTGTACAGCACAGAATTGAATGTGGAATTCAGAGTTGTAGAAGCAGTGGTGTAGATTGCTCGGCCCCTCACTGAACATTGAGAAAACCAAAATATTCTTTCAGCAGTCACCAACCACTACCTCTGCAATGCCAGAAATACAGCTTAATGGTGTAACATTAGAAAATGTTGATCATTTCCACTACCTTGGCAGTCACCTCTCCATAAAAGCCAACATTGGCACTGAAATACAACACCACCTGAGCTCTGCCAGTGCAGCATTTTTCTGAATGAAGCAGAGAGTGTTTGAGGACCAGGATCTGTTCGCGATCCCACTTGCGTCGCAGGCGCGTCTGGTGGGGACAAGGGACAGGGCCTTTTCTGTGGCGGCCCCCCGACTTTGGAACACCCTCCCCAAGGACATCAGACAAGCCCCTACACTGGCTGTCTTTAGAAAGAGTTTGAAGACCTGGCTGTTCCGGTGCTCCTTTCCAGAATAGGAAACTTCAGCAATATGTCCCAGAAGCACTTTATCAGAGGTTTAAGATTGTCTGCACATTGGTCTTACCCTAAAATCCTACATTTCACCTGTCATACTCAGCATTTTTAAATCTGTACCCAATACATTCGGCCCGGCCCTAGTTTTATTGTGTTATGGTGTATTGTTTTTATTGTTTACTGTTATTGCTTAACGTTTTGATTTGCTTTATAATGTTGTGTGTAATGTTATGCTGTTGTTTTTATTGAGGCCTTGGCCTTTGTAAGCCGCATCGAGTCCTTTGGGAGATGTTAGCGGGGTACAAATAAAGTTAATAATAATAAATAAATAAATAAATAAATAAATAAATAAATAATAGGACATTGGTAGAGATATCAAGGTGCTTGCTTATAAAGCTTTTGTCTTCCCAACCCTGCTATAAGCCTGCAAAATGAGGGCTGTCTACAGACATTACTCTCAACTCCAGGAATGATTCCATCAGTGTTGCTTCTGAAAAATCCTGCAGATCTCTTGGGAAGGCAGGCAGACAAATGACGGTGTGCTGGAAGAAGCAAAGACCACCAGCACTGAAGTGATGCTCCTACACCATCAGCTTCGCTGGATGGAATGATATGTTGTTCAAATGCCTGATCAGCATCTCCCAAAGCAGTTACTATACTCCCAGCTCAAGAATGCACCCTGAGCCCTGCCACATGCACGATGGAGGACCTTCTTGCGGCAACTCCAGAGGCACTCCAAGTGGCCAGATACTGGTCAAAGGACATTTAACCAAATACCAAATTTGCAAAATCTGTGTGGTTTTTTTTTCTTTCTTTTTTTTCCCCTTTTTTTCTTTTTCTTTTTAATCTCTGTGTTTGTTTTGCTCTGTTAGAATTGTAATACAATGGTTGCTGATGACACGATAAATAAATAAATAAATAAAATATAGCTCAAGAATGGGAAACACAATGTTAGTGGATAGGAAAAGAGATTTTAAAATGGGTTTAAAGCCACCTGTTCTGGAACAGCTGTACCAGGAGCTCCAATTATATTTGCTTTCTATTAAATGTTTGATTGCAGTCCTAGGTTTCAGGGACTCTGCAGATAGGTGGCTTCTTTTGGTTGCAGTCATAGGGCAAGTCACCTGTCCATCATCGTTAAGTTTTGGTCCCGCCCCTTGCTCAGGGCAATTGGGAAGGGAAGGGAGCCATTTTTTAAGTTAGTCTCAGAAAGGAAAACTAATGTACAGGACGTGTGCAAGCTTCCCCTGTACAAAAGCTTCAACCCTCATGATTTCCGGGGGAAAACAGTTTTAAGAGCATCCAAGAATTTCCAGGAAAACAGCCCTAAAAACCAAAGAACTCCAGCTGGAGAGTCTACTGCCTTACTGGTAGGTCCACTCGGCATTTGAGACGCAGTTTGACCCGGTAGCGGAGCCCACATCAGTAAGGGTTAGATTACAGTCAGCCTGGGAGAAGTTAAAAAGGGGATTTTTCTTTAAAGAAGAAGTTATTGAAGACAGTTGCCTGTCCTTCGTGGGCAAGATTAGGAATTCACCAGTTGCTTAAAAGCTTGGAATCATTTGCTTAACTTTACTGAAGACAAGAGAAATTTCTCTTTGAGTGTTCATTAATAAAAGACTTTGTTATACTTCACAAGCCATCTAAAAATCATTTGTGGTGGAAAACCTCTGAGAACTTCTCTTTGGGGCCCCTGGGTTCCCGCTGGGCAAAGGTTGCACGTCCTGTTCTAAAGGAAATTCTTTACAGGCCCAGCGCGCGACAAAACACCACCCTTAAAAACTGTGGCATAGACACCGAGAACTGGAAAACCCTGGTCCTTAAGCACTCTAACTGGAGGTGAGCTGTAACCAGCAGTACTGCAGAATTCAAAGAGGCACAAATGGAGGATGAAAGGGAGAAATGTGTCAAGTGGAGAGTGCATCAAGCCAACCCTGACCGGGACCGCCTTCCATCTTGAAACCGATGTCCTCACTGTGGGAGAACATGCAGATCAAGAATAGGGCTCCACAACCATCAATCTACTACTACATTTGGAGGGCCATCATCCTCAAGCTACGAGGGATCACCTAACAAAGTAAGCAAAGGTGTACATCCAATGTTATTTTTCATGGATCTGCATTGTGCAAGGTCAGGTCATGTGCATCCAGTTGTGCATTTTTCTACATATTTTGTATTTTGGTTCAGTGCTACAACATTGACATTCAACTGAATTAATGCATAACTCAGCATTCAATGATTTATGGTATGCAAGTTTGAGAAGGTGATCAACCACAGGCTTCCATATATGCACACACACGATCGACACAAACTGCTGGTTGATTCCCACATTATACATACTAACAGAAAGTTTTGCCTTCTCTCTCACACATACACACACAATTTTATAATGCAAGAATTGTTCTGGGAGAAAAAAAAATTGAATTAGCAACTGTGAGGATGAATGGCATATATCAGGAAATATATGTTCTGTGTATTAATAGCTCTGATGAGAACCCCAAAGCAAATGAGTTAAGACAGGGTAAGGAAGATGGGTTATTCAGGTGTACAACACAATACGTCATGGATTCATATGCCATTTTAAAATATTAACCAAGATGGAAAACAAGTGTGTCAAAGTAGCTGTTGTCACTATTCTTACAGCACTGCTAAAGGCCACCCGCTTACCTGACAACAGTACTTCCAATCGCTGCACGAAAAGCAGAAATGGAAGAGAGACAGCTGTTCCCAGCATGGAGACAAAGGGATGAGGAAAGCTCTGACTGTTGAGCCTTTGGCCCATCACGTCACACTAAAAGGTATGGGGGATTTCACAGGCAGGGAGAAGAATGGAGGGAGTTGGGGCAAGGTGAAGAGAAGCAAGCAACATCTCTGATCTGCAAAGGAACCATTTTGACAGGAAGGAGACGTGATTCCAGCCTACAAAAAAGACTGTGAAGCAACTGCAAAATCCTTCATTGTGGCAAGTGTCGGATGTAAGAGGTGTCAACAAGAATGGCTGCAGAGAAGGAACAAACACCTGGATGTCTTGTCAGATGTTAACACTCCCCACCTTACTCCCCAGTCTGCAAAAAACAAAAGAAAACAAAAGTGTCTTCGTGGATTCACTCACAGCATAGTTGAAACAAAATTGGAATGGCTATGATTTGAGTCCCAATGGCAAGAAATTTCCGCCATGTGGAAGCACTTTCATGCCACTATTGGAGTCATGGCTTATGAGCTCCAAGGAGAGGTGAATAGTAAAATCATAATATCACCATTACCATCAACCACTGGAGAAATTACACTGTCTAGCCAATATTGCACCACCTGATATCTGCCAGGAAGTAGCATTGAAAGGACCAAGGTAGTGACATCATCAGCCCACCCCCTGTTTGGGTATCAGCCAGCACATCAATGACTTAAATCAAGAAATAGTTTTCTAAGATCTACAGAGACACTCGCTGGAACACCCCAGCAAGCAAGAGTCCAAAAGTGGCAGGCTCAAACCCAGAACCTCAACCAATGGCTGATACCAAATGAGAGACTCCCCCCTGGGCACACAGAAGACTGGGTGACTTGGAAGGCGCTGAACAGACTGCGCTCTGGCACCACCAGATGCAGAGCCAATCTTAAGAAATGGGGCTACAAAGTGGAATCCACAACATGCGAGTGTGGAGAAGAATAAACCACAGACCACCTGCTGCAATGCAACTTCAGCCCTGCCATATCCACTATGAAGGACCTCCTTGCGGCAACACCAGAGGCACTCCAAGTGGCCTTATACTGGTCAAAGGACATTTAATCAACTACCAAGCTTGCAAATTTTGTTTTGTGTCTCTTTGTTTGTTTTGTTCTGTTAGAAATGCAATACAATTGTCTGGTTGCCCCTGACACGATAAATAAATATCCAGTTCAAAACACATAATTTGGGATCGGGTCCTGGGATATAGGGGTAGATCCAGCCACAGAGTGGTCAGAAATACATTAAAAGCAGGTAAGTTTATCTTAGTGTGTGATGTCCCTTTTCAACTGTTGCCCTTTAGAGCTCCCCTGACTAACATAAAAGGTCTTGGAGCTACCCAGCTTGGCCATGACATGCTTTGCTGCAAGCTAGCTGACTCATCAGAGAAGCACCTTGCTCCATTCCCAAAGTCCGATGAGTTTGGAAGTCTTGTCCTCGACACTGTCTTATCAAATAAGAGACCTCCAAGAAACCCTGCTCAGAGTTTGCCATTTCAGGGCTATGGCTTTCTTCACTAACTCAATCCACCTTCAATTTGGTCTCTTATCTTTTCCTAGTGCCTTTCACGTTTCCAAACATTTCTCCCCCCCCCCTTTTTTTTGTGAGCTTTGCCATCTCGTGATATGCTAAGTATTAAAGTCTCAGTGTAGAACACCTTGGTGTCACTTTAGCTGTGTATTTCTGTTTTATAACCCTATGATATCAGTGTTCTGCTAGTATAAATACAAAATGTTTGTCTTTACTCACTCTATGCCAGAGAAATGAGCGGACCCAAAGCTCTCAAAAGCCAGTGCTTATCTATATCCATATATAAAATAAAAGTCAGTGTACCCACAGAACACTGTAGCCCCCACAAATCTCAGACCTGGACTAAACTTGCCACACAGACCCCACCCCCCAATGACCCTCTTTAAATCCTGGTGTGGTTTGGAGGAGGAAGGAACATGGATGATGGGACTTGAAGTGCCTTTACTCATTTCCTGAAACCACTGTGATGCTCACCAATGACAAATCAAGACAAAAATTGGTACACAGAGCCCCCATGACACACTATACATCCTGGTGCAGTTTGGAGAAGAATGGACCATGGATGATGGGACCTGCAGTACCTTCACTCAATTACTGAGACTACTGCGACCTTCATCCAATAACCGATCATGACCAAACTTGGCACACAGACCCTCCCCCCCCCCATGAGCCACTCTACATCCTGCTTTGGTTTGAAGGATGATGAACTATGGATGATGGGACTTGCAGTACCTTCACTCGCTTCCAGAGATCACTGTGAACCTCACCAATGACTGATGAAGACCAAACTTGGAACGCAGATCTCTCATGATCCACTCTACATCCTGCTGTGGTTTGGATGAACCACAGGATGAACCACGGAGGATGGGACATGCATATGGGAGTTGTAGTTTACCCACACCTATTGAACCCAGTTGACATTGTATTTAGACAAAACTTGAAGCACAGACAAACAATGCCCTTCTCAAATAACCCGGGCACCACTGGGTCCCCATGCTAGTGTTAACATAAAACTATCAGAACTTAGAAAAGAGAATTTTTGAACTGTAGTTCTCAAAATCTCACAGACATGGATAGGGGCTTTTGGGAACTTGTAAACAAAAAAAAGTTTAAACTGGGAACATTCATATATTGAAATAATAGCCAACACTGTGAGCAGAAACCACACCAAGCACGTTGGAGCATTCCTTTAACAAGCCACTATAACTATTCGATTTTGGTCAAATTTGATTGCTCTTCAATGGCAATCAATGTATTCAAATTGCATTTGTTTTCACCTTTGAGAACAACTTTTTGACCTAAAGGATGAACTGCCAAATTTCTTCTCACCTTCTGGAATGAAACTCTAGGCATGAATGAGCAATGATTTATCATTGCAAAAGCAGCAGAAATATAAATACATTTTCCACCTTGTAATCAAGGTTTAATCAGGCCTTGCTTGACATTATATTTTGTTTAATTAACTTGTTTTCATTCTCCTTTGTTTCCTTATTTAGCACCCTTGTTAATAAACGGCACTGTGGGAAGAACAAAGCAGCCACGGCACGTGCTCTTCTCCCACTCGTGCTTTAGAGTTCGGAAGGACAGCAAGGCAAAATCAAAATATAAAAATAACCCTCCAGGCAAGCTGAAGCTGAACTCTGTACTTAGAGCTGGGACAGAACACAGAATAATAATAATTATTATTATTATTATTATTATTATTATTATTATTATTCCCCACTTTACCTCCCCAAAGGGGACTCAAAGCAAATCATAGATTTGGAAGAGACCCCCAGGGCCATCCAGTGCAATTCCATTCTGCCATGCAAGAATATACAATCCAAGTACAACCCAAGGCCAACAGACAGATGGCCATCCAGCTTCTGTTTTAAGACCTCAAGAGAAGCAGCTCTTACCAGCAGTAAGTGCTTTATAATGTTATTTTCCTGCCATTTAAATCAATTGCTCCATTGTCTCCCAGTCTCTGGAGCAGCACAAAGCCAACTTGTTTCCTGTTCAGTGTGCTATCCTTTCAAATATTTAAACATGGTTATCCTACCCCTTCTTATTCTTCTTTTCTACAAATGTCACTGTTTATCTATGTATGTCTCAATGACAATTACTACTCAGAGAGATTGGTAAAGAAGGCAGAGTACTAATCTTGAGAGCACTACCATCAACCCCAGACTACTAGCAAGGCCCCCAAATGAAACTTGGCCCAGTCCTGAGTCCTTCTCCATAGGTGCCACCTAGAGACACACACTTCCCCCATCTTTTTAAGCAACTGTAAACATCTTGCTTATAGAAGTCTATAGACTGCTCCAAAAGCCACATTGTGACTTCAGAAATCAGTCTCATAATCTGAAAAATGCTTGTCCTTCAAAAATAACTGCATTGTTGGAAAGAGGTGGAAGTCTGATGGTACCAGGTCAGGTGAATAAGGGGATGTGGTCGAATTTCAAGGCTACAGGAGCATACTTCCATTTGGGCAACATGTCAGTTGTGAACTGATGCATTGTCTTGCAGAAGGCCTTTGGTGAGCAAGCCATGTCTCTTGGTTTTGATGGCCTCCTGCAATTTCTGCAGCAGTGAAGCACGGTATGCCCCAGTGATTATGATACTCTTTGCTAGGAAATCCATCAGTACTACTCCGTGCTGGTTCCAAAATACTGTGAGCACGGCCTTGCCTGCCAAGAGTTGGGCATGTGCCTTCTTTGGAGGCGGTGAGTCATGATGCTTCCATTTCACTGACTGGACTTTAGTCTCAGGATCAGTTGATGGACCCAGCTTTCATCATGTGTGATCAATCTGTTGAAAAAGTCATCCTGGTTTCCATGGCACATCATTGTCAACAGAGCCTGAGAGCATTCGACACGTTCTTGCTTCTGGAAACATGTGAGCAGGCGGGAACCCTGCGAGGGGACACCTTATGCATGTGAAGATGGTCTTGGGTGATTTTTTTCCCACAGATCCCACACCAATCTTGACATTTTGGGCTATGTGGAGAATGGTTATGCAGCAATTTTCCAAAATAGTGACCTCCACTTGCTGGATGGTGTGTTCATCAATAGCAGTGGGGTCGCCCTCGAATTGGAACTGTTTCCAACAAAGTCCAGCCACACTGGAATGGACGATGTCAGTTCTTGACTCCATCACATGATGGGGAATCCTCACCATAAGTCTCTTTCATCTCATCAAATGTCTCATTTGGTGTGTGGCCTTTGAAGTCAAGGAACATGGAAAAATGGATGTATTAGGTTCTTGTAGGTTTTTCGGGCTATAGGGCCATGTTCTAGAGGCATTTCTCCTGACGTTTCGCCTGCATCTATGGCAAGCATCCTCAGAGGTAGTGAGGTCTGTTGGAAATAGGAAAAATGGGTTTATATATCTGTGGAATGACTGGGGTGGGGCAAAGAGCTCTCTGCTGAAGCTAGGTGTGAATGTTTCAGCTGACCACCTTCATTAGCATTTGAAATGCTAATTGAAATGCTAAAGACCTCACTACCTCTGAGGATGCTTGCCATAGATGCAGGCGAAACGTCAGGAGAAATGCCTCTAGAACATGGCCCTATAGCCCGAAAAAAACCTACAAGAACCTAGTGATTCTAGCCATGAAAGCTTTCGACAATACAATGGATGTATTAATTTTACAAGGTCTTTAGACTTCTCCGCCAAAGAGTGTGGTTGCCTCAACCAACTACGGTTCACAAGTTTCCATAACAATAAGACATGGAAGTCAAAATGGTATCAAACTGGATTAATTCTACTGTTTAGATGAACCCTCGAGCACTTAAGCTCCACCACTAAACTACAGAGTTTCTCACCCTTAATGTTCCATACCTTAAAAAAGGAAGGAATGTTTCCATCTGGGTTTCAAGTTGTGTAGCCCTTTACCACAACAGAACACTGCAGGAATTGCTTATTCGCATGCACCCAAGAACACACAGTCAGAAATGTTATTTAACACTTTTTTGGGGGAAAAAAGAATATACTTAATGAGAAAAGAAATGCGGTCACCTTTGTCCATCTTCAAGCTGAGCACTTGACGTGATTTCTAATTTTGGTAGCGGCAAAGGCATTCTGTTTCAGTTGGCTGAGTTTAGCAATTAAAAAGTCTCCTGCTTTTTAATCAACAAAGAAGAAAATATCCAACAGAAAGGCTTTTGTAAAAAAAAGAAAGAAAAGAAAAGAAAGCATGCTTGGCTACCAAAATCTCCTTGTTAGTGTGTGTTTCGAAATGGCCAAGCAATTCACAGCATTTACAGCAGGAAAGGATTAAGAGAGAGCTTGAAGACAATTTGTTTGGGGGCGGGGGGAATAAAATAAGCCTGACAGAAAATGACCCTTTGTAAAACTTCTAGGGCTAAGAACTTTACAAAACAATCCCATTATTCCACTACAGTTGTGTTATCATTCATAACAGATATATAGTGTTTTGAGCATCTTTGATATCACACCTCTCTTCTAGGGCTGGGCAACCACGGAAAAATTTGTTTCTGAACTCAATTCGTTTTTTGGGGGTTTTTGCGTTTCGATATTTAAAAGAATTCCGAAATTTTTCTTTAAAAAAGTTCGATATTTACGAAATTTTGGAAATTATGAAACAATTACGAAACGATTTTGAAACGAATACGAATCAATTCGTTAATGGCGGACACGACCGCGCAATACTCTAAAAAACCTGCATATGGGACAGGGGGAACTTTTGAAGCTTCCCTCTCCCTCTGTTGTTGACTGTTGGTGTGATATTTATAAAAAAAATCACTGATTAAACAAACAACAGCTATAAAACTTGCCCCATGTTGTATCTCAGGCTAAGATTCACCTTGCTGTCTCTGACAAACCAGCCAAACTTGTGAGGTAGGAAGTTTATTGTGAGGTTTTCCAAACAAAGCAGAGTATAAGCAGTAAAAAGATCAGTAGTACAAGGTAAAAATCCAATATAATCCCTTTGAGTCAAAGCAGGAGACTTGAAGCAAAGAAGCAGAGTAAAGTCCAGGAAATAACATGAGGTTACATGAAGCAGGCTTTTCCCAAGCCCCAAGCCCCAGAGCCGGAGCCAAAGCGAGCCATTTTTGCAACGTTGGAACTGACACAGGATCACTTCCAAGGCAGGTTACTTATACATTAAACATCAAAACATCAAGCATCAAACAAGCAGCTAACGAGCAATTTTCCCACCAACAGATGAGCTCAACACTTGGCTGCAAGTCGTGAACTCTTTCTTAACACCTGGGCAGCGTGACCTTGTTTCCCACCCAGTGTCTTATCAGCTACATTCCATTCTTGTGAAAACAGCGGCCTGTCTCTAGTTGTGTCTCTAGCTACATGAGAAAACTGAAAGTCCACATCTGTCCTCTCATTCCCATCATGCTGTTGCTCTGTACTCTCATTCCCATCATGCTGTTGCTGCTGAACCACAACACCCCAGACATGCAGAAATAATAACGATACGATTTCGAAACTATTTCGAAATGAATACAAAACAAATACGAAGCAATTACGAAACGAATTGATAAATTGTTTCGTTTTTTAGATGCTCCTGAATGGTTCAAAATCGCTTCGTTATAAAAAAATAATGAATTTTTAACAAATTACGAAATTACGAGACGAAACCGCCCAGCCCTATTCTCTTCAGTAACAGAATTGTGCCAATTTTCCAATCCAATTCACCTGGACACTGAGGTCCTTTCTGGGACAGCTACTCCAACCAGCCAGAACCCCACAAATAGGGGACATTTCCATTGGAAGCCCCAAGAAGACTGTGAAATGAATTTGACGGCTAAATGAACTGTCAAAATTTAAAACACAGCTGAAGACCTATCTCTTCCAGCAGGCCTACCTAGTCCTTATTAACTTTTAAATCACATTCTATGTTTATTGTGTTTTGACTTTTGTCTCATGCATTTTAATATGCGACTGCTTTAATATATGATTTTATAGTTGCATTTTAACTATGTTTTCATATGTGATTTTGTAGATGTGTTTAACTATGTCGTGCCCCACCTAGAGCCAAAGGGAGAGGAGGGTAATAAATAAATATTATTATTATTATTATTATTATTATTATTATTATTAGATACATAACAAGATTAGTACACAGCAAACATGTTGACTATGCTTGCTTTTGCATTGGATCACATGTCAGACACTTCCCACGTGTCTAGGACTGTGTGATGTACCAGCAAATACTGTGTGCAGATTCGAGTAGGGTGGCCTTTTGCAGCTGACAGGTGGTGATTTTGTCAGCACCGATTGTTTTTAAGTGCAGACCAAGGTCAAGACACTACACCAGTATGTGGATCACCACCAGGACCACCTTTACTGGCTTGTGCCAGAGTCTTTGCAGTCTTATCTTTAAATCCTCATAGCATGTTAAGATGCTCCAGTTGTTTCTTGTCAATCCTGCTGTTTCCAGGGATTGCAACATCAACAATCCATACCCCCCCCCCCCCAATCATGAGGTCAGGAGTATTGTGCTCCATTATTATTATTATTATTATTATTATTATTATTATTTGAAACACAACAAGATGAGTCCACAGCAAACAAGATCTCTCTGCTGGCTGTTGTATTGGATCACACATCGGACTCTTCCCAAATGTCTAGGACTGTGATATATCGGTGAATAATGAGTGCAGATCCAAGTAAGGTGGCCTTTTGTAGCTGGGAGATGGTAATTTTGTCAGCGCCGATTGTGTTTAAGTGCAGGCCAAGGTCTTGAGGCACTGCACCCAGTGTGCCAATCACCACTGGGACCACCTTTACTGGCTTATCATTTCTGCAATTATTACAATATGATTTCCAAGTCCATCCTTATATCATAAGGTCTTTGAACAACAAATGTATACAATACAATAATCAATGTGGACAGTTCCAAATTGCAATCAATAAATTATTTAAATGAGATAGAACACATTAAATGAGGGGAGAGTATTTCACAAGTGGAATTCCAATGTGGCAAAAAAAAAAAAAAAACCCAAACCCTCCCATATCTTTCCCATGGCTCTGCTTGGTGGGACGCAGAAAAGAACTCCTCTGCAGATCTCAATTCTGATTCAGGAATATAGAATATTGCATCTGTCTGTATCTGTCTGAATGTCTATGAACAATTCATCTGATATAAGATTTCCTTCTTAATATTCCTCATACTCTTCACCACAATTTAATTTCCTCACGAATTGAGAAATCAGGATTGTTAGCATCTCAACATTAACCAAAGTTTATTTTTCTGACTGTTCCTGACTCTTAGATCTGTTCAACAGTGGAAAATACAGCTTCCTGGGAGTGTTGTGGAGTCTCCTTCTTTAGAAGTTTTTAAACAGAGGCTGAACGGCCATTGGTCAGAAGTACTTGGATTGAATATTCCTGCATTATACTGTATGTCCCTTGTAGTGGCTTCCAACTCTTAGCCTGAAGAAGAGAAGGCTGAGAGGATTTATGATAGCCATGTATAAATATGTGAGAGGAAGCCACAGGGAGGAGGGAGCAAGCTTGTTTTCTGCTTCCTTGGAGACTAGGACACGGAACAATGGCTTCAAACTACAAGAGAGGAGATTCCATCTGCACCGGGATTGTGGCGCAGCTGGCTGAGTGTCAGCTGCATTAAGATCACTCTGACCAAAAGGTCATGAGTTCGAAGCCAGCCCGGGCTGGAGTGGGTGTCCAGCCATTGTGTAGCCCGTTGTCGACCTTTGCAACCCGAAAGACAGTTGCATCTGTCAAGTAGGAAAATAAGGGACCACCTTGTGTGGGAGGCTAAATTTAACTAATTTATGAGGCCATAAAGAAAGAAGACTCCGGGGAATGTGGAATGCGGAAGAACTTCATCGGTGTCGCTGATGGACGATGAAAAGCAGCAGCTCCCCTGGCAGCCAGGAAAAAAAGTTAAATAGCCTTTGTCTGTTAAATGTTGTTTGTCAAACTGGCATTGAATGTTTGCCATATATGTGTTTACTGTAATCCGCCCTGAGTCCCCTGCGGGGTGAGAAGGGCGGAATATAAGAACTGTAAATAAATCTGAACATGAGGAAGAACTTCCTGACTGTGAGAGCCGTTCAGCAGTGGAACTCTCTGCCCCAGAGTGTGGTGGAGGCTCCTTCTTTGGAAGCTTTTAAGCAGAGGCTGGATGGCCATCTGTCAGAGGTGATTTGAATACAATATTCCTGCTTCTTGGCAGGGGGTTGGACTGGATGGCCCATGAGGTCTCTTCCAACTCTTTGATTCTATGATTCTATGATTGTTAGCATCTCAAAATTAACCAAAGTTTATTTGGCTGACTGTTCCTGACTCTTAGACCTGTTCAACAGAGGAAAATGCTGCTTCCTGGGAGTGTTGTGGAGTCTCCTTCTTAAGAAAAGTTTAAACAGAGACTGAAAGGCCATTTCTCAGAAGTACTTGGATTGAGTATTTATTTATTTATTTATTTGATGCATTTATTAACCGCCATTCTCAGCCCTTTAGGGCGACTCATGGCGGTGTACACACATATAAAAGACAATTTACAAAGAGTCAATTACAACAACATATAAACTACACAACATATAAACTACACAACAATTACAAAGCTATTCCTGCATTGCACTGGGTGTCCCTTGTAGTGGCTTCCAACTCTGTCATTTTCAATGGCTCAGTCTCTGCCATTCCAGGAAAGAAAATTTAATAAAGAGAGAAGAATTCCTATGGAATAGTTAATACCTTCATTTTATCTCCCTACAGCTGCACAGTTATCAGTAACATTGAACCTGGCAGACCATGACACCATAAGAAGACTGTCAACATCCCATATTCCAACACAACATCAACATCTGTGCTTTAAAAACTGGTGTGGTTGAGGCCTTCAAAACAAATCAGAAGCATGCAATTAATTACTACACTTTCCTGGAACAAGGGGAGGAAATATGTGTGAAGAAATCATTAAGATAAGCCCCATCAACTTCATCCATCTGTTGAGGTGCCTTCTTCTTCTTCTTTCAAGGAGGACATGCTGTGGTCGTGCTGAAGTGTATTTATCACAGCTCTTAATAAACACTCGTATTAGCAGCAATGGAAGAGGCAGGCATTTCTTATCCTGACAAAACACTCGTGATGAACCAGGAAGATACAGCCAAGAAATCATCTCCGTCCGTCAAACAAAAGAGACTTTTTAAAGACATTCCAGGGAAGACCGATTCCAAAATGAATTACCCGTACAGATGGTTATTAGTTTTCTGCTCTGAATTATAAATGATTTTAAAAAGAAGGAGGCGGGAAGAGGCCAGAGTATCAGGAAGTGTAATCTTGACAGCTCTATCTATTGGGTAAAAGATACTGGAGAGAAAAAAGGCTGGTAATGAAACGGAGTCATTGTGAGACATCTCTGTGGATCTCGATAAGTGATATACATCACTCAGGAGATTATCCTTGGGAATGTGAAGCTGGAAGACATCCTGGAAAGAGAGTAAGGCACCAGGCTAGATCACTGGGAAGATAAGCTTATTGAGTTGCGAAACCTCACTGAAGCAACCAATGTTTTTATTTAATTATTTTCCCTATTTACTATTTATACTCCACCTTCCTCTACCCCAAAGGGCACTCAAAGCACCTTACATATGGCAATTATTCAATGCCTTAAACATTAGTGTTGGGGTTCAGCCTGCGTGTGAACCTGAACCTGATTCTCTGATTGCTGAACCTGAACCTGATTCTCTGATTGTATTTCCTGATGTTACTGAACATGTATTTTTCCCTGATGGTAAGGAAAATGTTGATACTGAGGTCAGTGGCTTGGAAAGTGAAACTACACATTCTGATGAGAATGTTGCAGAGCCAGGCGGTGATAGCTCTCCAGAGGAGTTAACACCTGTCTTTCTTAATGAGGATAGAAAAAGACAGATTTGGAAAAAGTGAATCGCAGAGTCTGCGAAGGTCAAGCAGATTAAGGGAAAGGGAAACATAGGCTTCAAAGTCTGGAGGCGTGTCACGAAACAGTTTCTTCGGTTTTAAGTGCCTCTCGCCGGGTTGTCTCGTTAGATCAGGCATTGTTTAGACTGAGGCATTACCTTGACAGATTTCCCATTTCTCGTGGCCTACATCCCAAGAGGCTTCTAGTAATCCAAGTACGGTTAGTGAATTGCTAACAGGTTCCAGGTTTTTACAGTGTGGCTTTTTGGAATTTTGATCTAGTTCATGGATATTCTTGATTGCTGAATTTTACTGTAGCTTTTTATTTATTTATTTATTTTATTTATTTGATGCATTTATTAACCGCCATTCTCAGCCCTTTAGGGCGACTCATGGCGGTGTACAACACATATAAAAAGGCAATTTACAAAGAGGCAATTACAACAACATATTAACAATACAACAATTACAAAATTACACTAAAAATCCGCTTCGTCTCATAGTGGAATCATAACCAATCTCATATTCCTTGTTCCTTTCCAGTCGTCTTTACCACATTTTTATAGCACTTAATTAAATGCCTTCTCGAACAGCCATGTCTTAAGGCTTTTTTGGAAGGACATAAGGGAGGGCGCCTGTCTGATGTCTGCAGGGAGAGTGTTCCACAGCCGGGGGGCCACCACCGAGAAGGCCCTCTCCCTCGTCCCCGCCAGACGTGCCTGTGAGGCAGGCGGGATCGAGAGAAGGGCCTCCCCAGACGATCTCAAGGTCCTTGTGGGCTCGTAGGCCAAGATGCGGTCCGAAAGGTATTTTGGGTATTTTTTTGACTTTGCATTTTCCTCTATTTTGTAACCATTTTTCATCAATAAAAAGGGATTGTTTTTTCCCACAGTCAAGTGTGGTGGATGGTTATCTAATGCTCTCATTTCCTTCTGGGTTGCAACAATTACAAACATTAAGCTTAAAATCAATTGCATTAAAATTAATCTATATAAATAAAACTGTAAATATTCGTTTGTGGGATTAACATAACTCAAAAACCACTGGACGAATTGACGCACAATTTGGATACAATATACCTATCAGGCCAACGAGTGACCATCACTCATGAAAATACTTAAAAGCTCAGCAGAAAGGGCTCAAAAAGTCAAAAAAGCAAAAAGACACTACAGCACATGCACAAAACAACTCCCTCAGCAAGCAAAACACACACTAGTATATCCACACTCTCTATCGGACTACAGCTCCCAGCATCCTCTAGACCAGGCCTTTTAGGAGCGGAGGATGATCCAAATGCACTGCTTCCAAACTGCAAGCTTTCTTCTCCTTGGATTTCTTTGGGAGCATCCCAATCCCTGCATATTTACAATTTTCTATTCCTGGACTGCAACTCCCAGCAATCCTCCAGACAGATAAGATAGATAGATTAGATAGAGATAGATAGATTGATTGATCAGAAGGACTACTGAGAGTTGAAGTCCAAGAATAGGTAGAAAAGAAAGAAAAGGGAGAAAGAGGAAGGGAAAGAAAAGGGGGGAAGGAAGGGAAGAGGAAGAGAAGAAAGGAAGGAGAGAATGGAAGAAAAAAAGGGAAGGAAGGAGAAAAAGAAAGGAGGAGAGAAAAAGGGAGGGAAGGTTGGCCACAGGAACGCGTGACGGGTATAGCTAGCTTGTACATAATAAATACTGAAAAATTACATTCAATTTTAAAATCATGCCATGCAAAAATAATTGATGTTGAGGTTACTATATGGCTCCTGACCTAGAGACAGTTCTATCTTCCGACAACATTGATTTTTGATGTTGGTCAGTATGACTAATTTTCATAAAAGACTTATAATGACCAGAGATTTCCTCCAGAGAAAATCACAAAAGAGATTCCATGTCTACACTCTTGAAAGATTCTGGATGTGGTTATTCTCCTTCCAAATAAGGTGAAATCTCCATACATTTTAAAAGAAAAAGAAAGTATACATATTGAACCATCTCTCCTTGGCTTTGGTTTTCTTTTTATAATTCTGAAGGAATTTTTGGTGGTCAGTGCATCATCCACTCTACAAAATCCTGAGGGAGCAATGCACTCTTCCACATCAGGTGGTTGGCTGGTGGCCTCATATTTCAGGGGAGAATACACCTGGATGACTTGTTTCCCAATTTGGGGTTGGATGTCCTGTAATCCCTCATCCACTCCATCTTGCTGAGGTTGAAGATGACCTTCTTTTTGTGAGAAGACCGAGGCAAAGAAGATATTAAGTAGTTCTGCCTTTTCCCTATCCCCTGTCAGCATTGCCCCATCTTCTCCTCGCAGAGGCCCTATCGCCTCCTTGTTCTTCCTTTTTCTACTGACGTGAGCAAAGAATCCCTTTTATTGTTTTTAATGTCCCTGGCAAGCCTGGGTTTGTTTTACGCTTTAGCCTTGCGAACCTTTTCCCTATAGGAATTGGCTATTTGTTTGAATTCTTCTTTGATGATTTCTCCCCTTTTCCACTTCTTGTGCATGCCTCTTTTGAGTCTTAGCCCAGTTAGAAGTTCTTTGGACTGCCATTCTGGCTTCATTGAATTTCTCTGATTTTTTCCCCTCTTTGTTAGCACTGTTTGCAATTGCACCTTGAAAAATTTCACTCTTGAAAAACGCCCATCCATCCTGAACTCCTTTGTCTTTTAGTCCACGGAAGGCTCAGTATTTAGTCCATGGAAGGCTCAGTATTTCCTTCATTTTTTGGAAGTCAGCTCTCCTAAAATCCACTATGAGGATGTGACTTGTCAGTTTCAGCCTTCCTTCATATCGCAAACTACAGGAGAATATGGTCACTTGCCCCTAAAGATCCACCCACTTTGACTGCATTGATCGGGTCTTCTACGTTTGTTAAAATGAGACCCAGATAGCCAATCACCTTGTTGCCTCTTCTACCTTCTGGACCACAAAATTGTCTGCAAGGCAAGTGAGGAATTTGTTAGACTTCATACTCTTGGTCGAGTTGTTTTCCAGCAGACATCGGGATAGTTGAAATCGTCCATCACTACTATATCTCTTCTTTGTGCCTGTTTGGTCAACAGTTGACAGAAAGCTTTGTTGAGTTTTTCATCCTGGCTTGGAGGTCTGTAATAGACACCCATAACGAGATCTTTTTGAGTCCTGGTTCCCTTGATTCTTATCCAGCCATACACTCTTCCACATCAGTTGAGTTGGCTGGTGGACTCATATTTCGGAGAAGAACACACTTGGGCAGAGTATATTTGACTTCAATTGCCTCATCATTATAAAGATTTGAATCACAGTTGTAATCCTGAGTGTGGAAGTTACTATTTAATCACCCTTCTTTAGCAGCCATACATTATTAATATAACCTTAATATATATTCAAAGGTGTAAGTTTCATTAGAAGGTAGGAATATGTTATGCAATTATTCTGAATTGGTTTAAGATTAAGTTTCAATTCTTCATTAAAGAAAGGAATCCATTGCAGTTTTATCCAAATTCCTCCTCTTTGTGCAGATCCCATTTCATCTCAATTTCTCTTTCCATTTCCCACCACTGTCTTCGTATTCAGAGACAGATGAGGTCTTAGGAGAGCAAGAACTATCAATACATACATAGAACAACCTCTGTATCCAGGGGGATACGTTTCTGGACTTTGCATTGATATGTGTAACTGCAGATAAAAGTGAACCCTATTCTTTCTAATAGGGGAAATGACATAAAAGGAGGAGCTTTTACAGGAGTCCGTAATTGCATGAAAGAAACTGTGGATAAGTGAAATCATGAATATTGGTTTCATGGATATGTGGGATCTTACTGTGCACTGTCTTGGAAATAGGTTAGAGTATATATCGGTGCTTCTCAATCTTCCTAATATAGTGACCCCTTCATACAGTTCCTCATGTTGTGGTGACCCCCCCACCCCACCCAGCCATAAAATAATTTCTGTTGCTACTTCATAAATGTAATGTTGCTATTGTTAGGAACCATCACGTAAATGTCTGAATATCTGATATGCAGGATGTATTTTCATTCACTGGACCCAATTTGGCACAAATAGGACATTAAGATCATCTGGGGAGGCCCTGCTCTCGATCCCGCCTGCATCACAGGCGCACCTGACGGGGACGAGGGACAGGGCCTTCTCGGTGGTGGCCCCTCGGCTGTGGAATGCCCTACCTGTAGACATCAGACAGGCCCCTTCACTGTTGGCGTTCCGGAGGAAGGTGAAGACCTGGCTCTTCGAACAAGCGTTTGGCTAAACAGTGCAATTGATTATAGTAATACAGTGCAATCGAACATAGGAACATGGAACAAGGATTATGAGAATGGTTCTGATTTGGTGCTGAGGCGTTATGATAATGATTGTTTATTGATATTGATTGTTATGTATAATGTGTTTTAATTGCCTATGATACTGTCTTGTGATAACTTGTACTATGTAAACCGCTTTGAGTCGCCTACGGGCAGGGCCGGCCCTAGGTAATTTTCAATGGTAAGCAAACATTATTTTGGTGCCCCCCCCCAAACCCCCCCCCCCAAAAAACCAATCACTGAAAAATAAAAGGTAGAGGTGAATAAAGAGTTACCTTAAAACCAGAAGATTACTTACATTATGTTCATATAGTTACATTACATAGAATTAACACAAATTAATGTTTTTGTTATTTTTGATCTACAAGTACGACACAAAGGTTTCATAGAAAATACAAGATCTTTGCATTATGACAATTCCGCTGAGACAATTGAAGACAGAACAGCCCTTAATACATACATACATATACATACACATACATACATACATGCACAAACACACACACACATATATTTATTTGGAATTGCAAATTGCAATGCATTCCATCACACACACACACATAAATAAATATTGTGTGTTTATGGAACGAACGGCTTCCATTCTGCAAGGACTTCTTCTGGAATGCATAGCAATTCCAAAGAAAATAAAATATTTTGGACCACAACAAGTAAGTCCACTGAGACGACTAAAGATAAATAACCTTATCTATATAAATAAAAATATAATGTTCGTTTGTGGGATTAACATAACTCAAAACCCGCTGGACGAACTGGCACCAAATTTGGCAGCAAAACACATACTAATCCAATCTATGTCTGTCAAACAAAAAAATCTCTGGCTGCTTCTCATTACTTTATTTTGCATACCACCACACTACCCCAGGGTGCTATTATTATTATTATTATTATTATTATTATTATTATTATTATTGAGAGTCTAAATGGCCATCTATCAGGAGTGTTTTAATTGTGCTTTTCGCTTATGCCAGAAGGAAGTTGGATTGGATGGACCTTGGAGGTCTCCCTACTTTATGATTCTATTACTATTATTAATAATAGTATTATTATTAAGCAGAGTCTCTATAGCCATCTGTGAGGAGTGCTTGGATTGTGTTTTTCCCTTATGGCAGAAGGAGGTTGGACTGGATGGCCCTTGGAGGTCTCTTGCAACACTAGGATCCTATTACTGTGAATTCCTCCCAAACCCCTCCAGTGTTTTCTGCTGGTCATGGAGGTTCTGTGTGCCAAGTTTGGTTCAGATCTGTCATTAATGGGAGTTTTAATGGTCTGTGGAAGTCTGAGCTGAATCAGTTGAAGGTATTCCAAATCCCATCAGCTTGATTAGCATTCAATGGCCTTGCAGACAAGAGTCAATCAAGGCCAGCTAATACGTCTCAACAATGGATTCCCCCGGGCAGGAAGCAGCCAGGCTTTGAAGCTGCAAGGAAATTTGCTGCATCAGAAGCAAACCAAGGGTAAATTTGTAATGTATATAGAAAACACAAAGTTTAAAAACTTGGCATCCAGCTGCAAGGTCATTCAGTGCTAATCAAGGTGGCCAATGGCAACACACTTGCCTCAAGCAGGCAAGAGTCCTTCTTCCCACTCTGGACATCATTCCACAGGGATATATATAAACCCCACTTGCCTAGTTTCCAACAGAGTTCCCAACCTCTGAAGATGTCTGCCATTTATAACACATAACAATCTAATAAATATAAATAATTCATGTTAAAAATAATAACGTAATAAATAATAATTGTAAATAGAATAATAAATATAATAAAATATAATAATAATAGTAATAATTCCAAAGCTGAGAAGGAAATGGGGGTGAGTCAGTTTCCAACAGACCTCCCAATCTCTGAGGATGCCTGCCACTGATGTGGGTGAAACATCAGGAGAGAATGCTGCTGGAACATTTTGAGCCTTCCAGGCGAAGCAGAGGCTTCAAAGGGCAGAGAGAAGAGCACGGAGTGGGGCAACAGCAGCAGCGAGGTCTTCCCCCCTTCTCCTCCAGGGTCTTCCTCCTCCTCCTCCTCCTCTCCAGGGAGAAGAGAAAGGTGCACGCCTTTCCCTCCCCTCATGCCCCGTGCACCTTGTAGAGCGGCGAGAGGAGTGTGGGGCAGCAGCGAGGCTTGGCCATCTCCTTCTCCTCTGGGCTCTTTCTCCTCCTCCTCTCTGTTTAGACACCTCCAAATGGAGAGGAGGAGGAGGAAGACCCTGGAGGAGAAGGGGGGAAGACCTCGCTGCTGCTGCAGCCCTACGCTCCCCTTCTCTCCCCCTTCGAGGCGAGGCCTCGAAGGGGACGAGAAGAGAGTGGCACAGAGCAGCAGCAGCAGCAAGGTCTTCCCCCCTTCTCCTCCAGGGTCTTCCTCCTCCTCCTCTCCATTTGGAGGTGTCTAAACAGAGAGGAGGAGGAGAAAGAGCCCAGAGGAGAAGGAGATGGCCAAGCCTCGCTGCTGCCCCACACTCCTCTCGCCGCTCTACAAGGTGCACGGGGCATGAGGGGAGGGAAAGGCGTGCACCTTTCTCTTCTCCCTCGCACGCCTTTCCTGCCTCTGCCGCTAGGAAAGGCACATGCAGGGCGAGAGGGGAAGGGCAGAGGCACGTGCCTTTCCCTTCCCCCTTGCCCCATGCGCGGCTTTTCTGCCTCCTCCCGCCGCTGCCCCCGCCACCGCCGCTGCGCGTAGGACGAGGCCCAATTGGAGGGGCATTTAAGGAGGCGCCAGAGCGCCCCTGGGAAAAACAAAGTATTCCACGGTCACTTACTTCGCGTAATGGAAGAACCGCCCCTGCCTACGGGCTGAGAAAAGCGGTATAGAAATAAAGTAAATAAATAAAATACCCAATATGCCCAAATTTGAATACTAGTGGGGTTGGAGGGGGATTAATTTTGTCATTTGGGAGTTGTAGTTGCTGGGATTAACAGTTCGCCTACAATCAAAGAGCATTCTGAACCCCACCAACGATGGAATTGAACCCAACTTGTCAGACAGAGTTCCCACGGCCAACAGGAAATACTGGAAGGGACCTTGACCATGAGTTTGAGAGTTGTAGTTCACCTACATCCAGAGAGCACCGTGGACTCAAACACTGATGAATCTGGACCAAACTTGTCACAGATACTCAATATGCCCAAATGTGAACACTGGTGGAGTTTGGGGGAAATAGGCCTTCCTTCCTTTTCTCTTTCCATCCTTCCTTCCTTCACTTCCTTCTTCTTACTTGTCCCCCATTTTGTCTATTAGCGAGGTCTAGCTCAAATTTGTCCCACACTATTCTCTATGAACGTATATGGAGCCAAAGTATGCCATCTCATGGCACTTTTAAAGAAATTGTTATTTAGTGTTTTCTTCCTCATTCAGACTGTGAATGGGAAATTCGCTGTTGCTTACAGTATAATCCTGTCATGTAAGAAAAAAAATAAACAACGCAGGAACAAAATATAGATTTCTAACACAAGAAAAAATAGATTTCTGACACCAACAAAAAGACCAAGAAATAGACCAAGAAATAGAGGTGTGTTTTCTTTCTTTCTCTATTTTAATTCTTGGTTGATATTGTGTGTCTTCAAAGGATTTCTTAAAGACAAACAATATGGCAACTATAAGGACATGGCAAAACATGATGGTCATGTATAAAGATGTGAGGGGAAGTCACAGGGAGGAGAGAGCAGGCTTGTTTTCTGCTTCCCTGGAGACTAGGACGCAATGGAGCAATGGTTCAAACTACAAGAAAGGAGATTCCAACTGAACATGAGGAAGAACTTCTTGACTGTGAGAGCTGTTCAGCAGTGGAACTCTCTGCCCCGGAGTGTGGTGGAGGCTCCTTCTTTGGAAGCTTTTAAGCAGAGGCTGGATGGCCATTTGTCAGGGGTGCTTTGAATGTGATTTTCCTGCTTCTTAGCAGGGGGTTGGACTGGATGGCCCCTGAGGTCTCTTCCAACTCTTTGATTCTATGATTCTATCAGAAGAGCTGGAAGACAACTGAGAACAAGCCACAAGAGTCAAGACAAAGACACAACCAGAGGAAAAGTGTTCTGCCATACATCAAGGGAACCACTGACTGCATAGTGAAGCTGATGAGGAAACACAACATACAAACTATCTACAGACCCACCAAGAAAATTCAACAAATACTATGTTCAGCAAAGGACAAGACGGATCCTCTTACCTCTGCAGGAGTCTACCGTATACCATGCAGCTGTGGACAAGTCTACATAGGGACCACCACACGCAGCATTGCTCAAACACGAATCAAGGAACATGAAAGGCACTGCAGACTACTTCAGCCAGAGAAGTCAGCCATAGCAGAGCACCTGATGAACCAACCTGGACACAGGGTATTATTGGAGAACACAGAAATGCTGGACTACTCTCACAACCACCATGTCAGACTACACAGAGAAGCCACTGAAATACACAAGCATGTGGACAATTTCAACAGAAAGGAGGAAACCATGAAATTGAACAAAATCTGTCTACCAGTATTAAAAAATTCTAAAATTACAACAGCACAATAACAGAGAGGAAACAAACAAGGACTCTAATCACCTCTCAACAAAAGATTGCTCCAGGCACTGTCTACCAAAGAAACAAACAAGCACACCAAATACAGTCTATTATGCTCCAGGCATCCTGGCATAGCAAAAATATATGCTAATCAAGGTGGTCAGTTGAAACATTCACACCTAGCTCCAGCAGACAAGAGTCCTTTGTCCCACCCTGATCTTTCCACAGATATATAAACCTCCTTTTTCCTAGTTCCAACAGACCTCACTACCTCTGAGGATGCTTGCCATAGATGCAGGCAAAACGTCAGGAGAGAATGCCTCTAGACCATGGCTATATAGCCTGAAAAAACCTACAACAACCTGATCGGCAAGTTTTTCAGCACCTGGTAGTTTAACTGTAGCTGGTGGTTTAACGTTAGTTCTGGTCAAGTCAGAATTTGAAGTCTGGACTCCAAAGTTGTGGTCCTGCACTCAATATAAAAACACCCCAATTGGCTTTTTAAATTATGGCGCTCCATATCATAAAAGCACAACGTGGCTTATTATCAAATTAGCTAAAACAATATAAAATTAGAGTAACAATTTCAAAGAGTAATAACATAATTTACGCATATTAAACAGCAGAGTAAGTTAAGAATCTAAAGTCTGCACAATCAAAATTATATGATACGTAGAAATCTGGGTGAAGTTGTTCGAGCTTAAAGGCTTTTCTAAAACACATGAAAATGAGCAGTACAGCTTTGAGTTGAAAATAATACTCTTGGTTCATTCATGAGATTGCCTGTGCCCCTTTGCTTCCAGTGGGAATCCAATATCCAGCTCTGGGCATCCATTTGGACACATAACTGTCACTTTAAAAAAAATGCCTTGCTTCTGATAGAGGAATGGTAATTGCACTTGATCCAGGGCTCTGGTTGTAACAGCTGGCAGTTCGGATCAAAGAGAGGGCTCTAAAGTCTGAAGTCGTGTACTCCCCATCAACCTTTCTAAAAATATTCTGGAGTCCCAGAGGGCAGCGAGGGAGGGAGAGGAATGTAAATAGTCCACAGAGAAGCAGGCATCCTTGAAAAGCAGAGTTTACAGAAGACAAAGTGCTGGCAAATAGGCTGTCAAGTGCAAGAAGGGGAAAAAGAGATGCACACAGAGAGAGCTCCAGGACTGGAATCGCATCTTGTAGGAGTTGACAAACACACGTTGAGCTTTATGGCACGAGGCGGGCAAACTGGCAATGAAGCTGGGCTGTCAAGGCACAATGGTGTGTGCATCTTCATGATCAACCTGTCCCTCGCTCTTGCCAAACAAAAACTCTCATCGGCTTGCAAACTCACAGATCAATTTCTCTTCTATGATGGACTAGCGGTCCCCTGGCACGCGTTGCTGTGGCCCACTCTGGTGATATGGAAAATAAAGTAATTAGAAAGTGCTGGTTTCCAATATATATATAATGTCTTTATGCTTGTGTGTAAACAATATTTCTTGATGTTTCTTTGACAGTGTTGACATAGAGATTGTCTGGTTTGCCTACTCTGGAACATGCAAAGTATAATTGTCCATCTTTAGGAGTCCCTTTCAAATCTATAATACTTTATCTGTGTGTGTGTGAATCATATATATCTATCTATAGCTACGGCTGGATGGCTGTCTGTCAGGAGGGCTTTGATTACGGTTTCTTGCCCTGGTGAAGAGAGTTGGACTGGATGGCCTTAAGTATTTTCTGTTGGTCATGGGGGTTCTGTGTGGGAAGTTTGCCGCAGTTCTGTCATTCGTCGGGTTCATTCAGAATGGCCTTTGATTGTAGGTGAACTATAAATCCCAGTAACTACAACTCCCAAATGCCAAGGTCTATTTTCCCCCAAACTCCATCCGTGTACATATTTGGGCATATGGAATATTTCTGCCAAGTTTGGTCCAGATCCATCATTGTTTGAGTCCACAGTGCTCTCCGGATGTAGGTGAACTACAACTCCCAAACTCAAGGTCAATGCCCACCAAACGCTGCTAGTATTTTTCTGTTGGTCATGAAAGGCCTGTGTGCCAAGTTTGGTTCAATTCCATTGTTCAGAATGCTCTTTGATTATAGGTGAACTATAAATCCCAGCAACCAGAACTCCTCAAATGACAAACTCATAATTTTTGAGTGATGGTCGCTCCTTGTGTAGTGAGACGTTTTGTTGCCAAATTTGGTGTGATTTCGTTCATTGATTCTTTTGGTTCTTTTGTTTTTAAGGTACTCATTATGCACAGAACATTTATATATATATATATATATAGAGAGAGAGAGAGAGAGAGAGAGAGAGAGAGAGAGAGGGAGAGGGAGAGAGAGGGAGAGAGAGGGAGGGAGAGAGAGAGATTGCCAGCATTGAAGTGATGTTGGAAGGTGGGATTCTCCTCCTACTCCCATTGCCCTGTTCACAGGCTGTCCATTTCCTGTTTACTTCATACAAGGGTTGAATGAAAAGTAATGCCACCACCTTTGTAACTCCTCAACAGATGGCAGTACTGGTATGCGGATTATATGATAAATATGTGAGAGGAAATCACAGGGAGGAGGGAGCAAGCTTGTTTTTTGCTTCCCTGGAGACTAGGACGCAATGGAACAATGGCTTCAAACTACAAGAAAGGAGATTCCATCTGAACATTAGGAAGAACTTCCTGACTGTGAGAGTTGTTCAGCAGTGGAACTCTCTGTCCCAGAGTATTGTGGAGGCTCCTTCTTTGGAAGCTTTTAAACAGAGGCTGGATGGCCATTTGTCAGGGGTGCTTTGAATGCATTTTTCCTGCTTCTTGGCAAAATGGGGTTGGACTGGATGGCCCATGAGGTCTTCCCAACTCTATGATTCTAGGTACTGGCTTGTTCAGTAGACTCTCCTCTACAGTTCCATTTTGGTGGGAAGCCTTAGCATTGAACGGTTGTGTTGTTAAAGTGCAAAGTATGGAACTCTGTGCAGACGGTCAATGTGACTTAAGCATATTGCTATATCCGAGTCCGATTCAGCGACCAAGACCCCAGCCCAAAGCCTCTCCATAGTCCATTCTAAAACATTGTGATTGCTGTCAATGCCATGTCCGAAAACCATGTTTTGAGCTTCTTCCTAAAGGAAAGGAGGGATGGAGCTGAGCTAATTTCAATGGGGAGCATATTCCACAGGCAGGGGGCCACCACTGAGAAGGCCCTGTCTTTTGTCCTCGTCAAATGCGTTTGCAAAGAAGGCAGGATGGAGAGCAGGGCCTCCCCAGACGATCTTAAATTCCGAGGCAGGACATAGAGGGAGATACGTTCGAACAAGTAAGCTGGGCCAGAACTGTATAGGGCTTTATAGGCCAAGACCAGCACTTTGAATTGTGCTCGAAAGTGGACCGGCAGCTAGTGGAGCTGACACAACAGGGGGTGGTGTGTTTCCTGTATGTCGCTCCAGTGAATAATCTAGCTGCCGCTCATTTGAATAGTTAGAGTTTCTGAACAGTCTTCAAAGGGAACCTTACGTAGAGGCATCTTCAGAGGTTGTGAGGAATCCTCAGAGGTTGCGAGACCACACAACCTCTGAGAATGTCTAACATAGATGCAGGTGAAATGTCAGAAGAGAATGCTTCTGGAACATGGCCATACAGCCCAAAAAACTTACAATAACCCAGTGATTCCGGCCATGAAAGCCATCAACAATACATGCTCACTTAGTCTGTATATCTCTAGTTCAAAACTATACATTTATTGTGGAGGTTTTTCCCATTCACAATCTTCCATTGAATCTCTTGTGACTTCTTACACAAGCCTTACATTACTGATGAATTCTTGTCGAGAAAGGTAAAGATAAAGGTTTTCCCCTGACATTAAGTCCAGTTGTGTCCGACTCTGGAGCTTGGTGCTCATCTCCATTGCTATTTATTTATTATTTATTTATTTACTATTCTTGTATACCGCTATATCTCAAGCCCGAGGGCGACTCACAGCGGTTTCCAGACAGCAAACAACAAAGACAATAAAAACAGCAATAATTAATATACCACAACAGTTAAATTACACATTTCCATCACTAGCTAATAGACAAACATCAATATACCATAATCACAAAACCCACCCCCGATCGCCTCATCATCCAAGCGTGATCCAGATTCGACGTCATTGTTCCGTTCCTATTACCAGAATTGCACTGAATTACTCAAACGCCTGCACAAACATCCAGGTCTTCAACTTTCTACGGAATGTCATGAGAGATGGTGCCAGCCTAACATCTACAGGAAGGGTGTTCCACAGCCGAGGAGCCACCACCGAGAAGACCCTATCTCTCGTCCCCGCCAACCGTGCTTGAGAGGCTGGCGGGATCGAGAGCAGGGCCTCCCCGGAAGATCTCAAAGTTCGGGTGGGTTCATAGGCCGAGATGCGGTCAGCTAGGTATCTTGGGCCAGAACCGTTTAGGGCTTTATAGGCCAGTACCAACACCTTGAATTGGGCCCGGTAGCAAATCGGCAGCCAGTGGAGCTGGTGCAACAGGGGGGTTGTGTGCTCCCTGCGCTCTGCTCCTGTTAGAATCATGGCTGCCGCGCGTTGGACTAGTTGCAGCTTCCGGGCCGTCTTCAGGGGCAGCCCCACGTAGAGAGCGTTGCAGTAGTCTAGGCGGGATGTGACAAGAGCTAATACAAAGAGCCAGCATTGTCCGCAGACACCTCCAAGGTCATGTGGTTGGCATGACTGCCTGGAGCACCATTACCTTCCTGACAGAGCGGTACCTATTGATCTACTGACATTTGCATGTTTTCAAACTGCTAGGTTGGCAGAAGCTGGGGCTAACACACTGCTCCCTGGATTTGAAGCTGTGACCTTTCGATCAACAAGTTCAGCAGCTCGGCAGTTTAACCCACTGCGAGAAACCCAGGGCTAAAGTGGAAATCTGGGAGTTCAAGGGCTCCGTCAGTTACATTGAGTTCGAAGCTTCCAGCGCGATACTAACATGAAAGCATTTCTCTACTTCAGCAAAACTCTTTGCTTTTATCACAGGATGCCAAAAAGAATCGCTGTTCTACAGGGAAAGTCTAGGGGATGAAAGGAAACTATAGAAACGTGAATCTTTTATCACTTACAAGAGCAAATCCCTACACAGGTAGTCTGTGATTATTCTCCTCGCATATATTTGTTCATAGCTTGCCAAAAAGTTGGGTTGGGGTGTGTGCGAGAGAACCAAGGGAATTAACACGAGCATTTCAAATAGCCTGACTTGTCTCTTAACAAAACCCACACTTGTAAAGTTGTGCCTCTTTCCACTTGAAAAGGACTGATTAAAACCTTTCTCTAGCGGGGAGATTCCCAGGTGGTTGTCTTAGGGCTTGACTATACTTTCAGTATGTCTTTCTTTCTTTGTAAATGCATCAAAAGTCAGATTGTTTTCAATTTGTAGGGCATGCCTTCGTTTGAAAGAAGATCTTTTCTTCCTCGGAAAATCAATGCAGATCTCCTTCTCGATACAAATTTTGGAAAAAGCCAGCATTGCTCTCTCTGCTAAACCTTCCAAACAGACTCTACACTTTCCACCAAAGGTAAAGGTTTTCCCTTGACATTTAGTCTATTTGAGTCCAACTCTGGGGGGTGGTGCTCATCTCCGTTTTTCAAGCTGAAGAGCCAGTGTGTACGTAAATATCTCCAAGGTCATGTGTGTGTTGGTACAGCTGTACCAGAAGCTCTCACTTTATTTGCCTTGTATTAAGTGTTTGCTAGCAGCCCAAGGCTTGGGATTTTGCAGAAGGGTGGCTTCCTGTTAAAGTTTGCAGTTATAGGGCAGGCCCCCTGTCCATCATCGTTAAGTTTGGTTCCGCCACCTGTTCAGGACAGCTGAGTAGGGAAGGGAGCCATTTTCAGTAGGTCTCAGCAAGGAAAGTCAATCAACCCTTAAGACTTCCCGGGGGAGAACAGTCTCAAGAGCAAAAGGATTCCCAAAGATTCCCAGGGAAATAGCCCCAAAACTCTGAGGAATTTCGGAGGGAAAAACAGCTTTGAATATCTAAGAACTCCAGCTGAAGTGACTACAGGCCTACTGGTAAGTCCACTTGGTGCTTTGAGATGCAGTTCAACCCAGTAGTGGCACCCACATCAGTTAGGTTTAGGTTCACAGTCAGCCTGGGAGAAGTTTGGAAAGGGATTTTCCTTTAGAGTAAAAGTAACAGTTAGAAACCACCAGTTGCACAAACGGTTCTGGCCCAGTGTATCTATCCGAATGGATCTCCCTCTACGTCCCACCTCGGAACCTAAGATCCTCTGGGGAGGCCCTGCTCTCGACCCCGCCTCTATCACAAGTGAGATTGGTGGGGACGAGGAGCAGGGCCTTCTCAGTGGTGGCCCCCCGCCTGTGGAACTCACTCCCCGGGGAGATTAGATCGGCAACGTCCCTTCTATCATTTAGGAAGAGGTTGAAGACCTGGATGTGGGACCAGGCATTTGGACATTCTGGCAGCTAAAGAAAGACTTGATGACGAGCTGGAACTGGACAAGACGGAATGGATTTACGGAACTCCGAACGCTGAGCTCAGGATTAGCTTACTACTGTGTTTATGGTGTTACTGTGTATTGATGATTTAATTTTTAATTTGTAATTGCTTAATTGTTTTTATATATGTATGTATATGTGACAAGGCATCAAATTGTGCCTTTCTCTGTAAGCCGCCCTGAGTCCCCCCTTGGGGGTGAGAAGGGCAGGGTAAAAGTGACGGAAATAAATAATAAATAAATAAAGGCCTGGAAGCATTTGTTTAACCTTTTGAAGACAAAGGAAGTTTCTGTTGATTGTTATGTTTCACAAGCCCTCCAAAGACTGTTTATGGTGAAAATCCTTAAGAATTTCTCTTCGGGCCCCCTGGCTTCCCGCTGGGCTAAAGTTGCATGTCCTGTTTTAAAAGCAATTCGTTTCAAGCCCAGTGTGCAATAGGACAATGTGGCAGGCATGACTCCATGGAGCGCTGCCGAAGCAGTACCTGGTGATGTACTCACATTTGCATGTTTTCGAACTGCTAAGTTGACTGGGGCTAACAATGGGAGCTCACCCAGTCACATGGATTTGAACCGACAACCTTCCAGATGTTCTGTTGGAAGTGAGGTAAGGGGAATGTGGATATATATATATATATATTGGATTATTTCTGCAAACTTTTGGACATTGTCATTATTCCTATGTTTGGACACTGCTTATATTGCTGCTTTATTTGTTTTTGTGCTTTTGGACTTCTACCTATTTTATAATCATCTCTTTCATTGGCTCCAGTTATTCTTCAATAAAAAGGACTCTTCCTTCATTTAAGGGGTTGTGTGATTAATGGTTAGAGGGCCCTGTTCCTGCTCTAGGGTGCAACACTATCCAACCCGAGTATAAACCCCACTTGCCTCACTGCCAATAGAACCTGTAAAGATGGCAGCCACAGATGCAAGTGAAGTGTCAGGAGAGAATGCTACTGGAACATGGCTATACAGCCCAACAAACTCACAGCAACCCAGTGATTCTGGTCAATGAAAGCCTTCGACAACACAATTTCAACATCCTTCACCTGACCGAAAGGTTGGTGGTTCAAATCTGGGGAGCGGGATGAGCTCTTACTATCAGTTGCAGCTTCTGTCAACCTATACCAATTCGAAAACATGCAAATGTGAGTAGATCAATAGTTACCGCTTCAGTGGGATGGTAACAGTGCTCCATGCAGTCACACCCGCCACATGACCTTGGAGGTGTCTACGTACAATGCCGGCTCTTCGGCTTGGAAACGGAGATGAGCACCAACCCCCAGAGT
The DNA here is from genome assembly GCF_037176765.1 of Anolis sagrei. Classification (NCBI taxonomy): domain Eukaryota; kingdom Metazoa; phylum Chordata; class Lepidosauria; order Squamata; family Anolidae; genus Anolis; species Anolis sagrei. The sequence goes on along the minus strand of NC_090024.1, from coordinate 8,675,711 downwards.
TGGATGTGACTAGACTTATTTTCAGAGGAAACCTTTACCTTTACTTCACCTCCCTGCCTCACATTTCTTCTGGGGGGTGGAGGGGATAGTTCTAGTCTGAGAAGTTCTGAGAAGTCTCTCTTTCTTGCTTTATCTCTCATACATATACACACGTAACCACAAATGGCAATCCTGGTCATTTCCAATTGGCCCATCCATCTTCCCAAATAACAAGGGCAGACTGCCAACTCAGGCCACACCAGAGAAACACAAATATGCTGGAGAAGCTCAAAATGCATGAAGTCCTCCACTTCCTAAATGCGGTGAGACATTAAAAAGCCATTAGGAACAGATAATGAAATTAAGAGGATAATCTCCTAATATGAGCCGCCGCCTCCACCGAGGGAGTCCCAGAAGGGCTCAGTGCTGCGGTGGCAAGCTGAGCTCCGACCAAAGACAAATTGAGTGTTTCCCAGAGAGGCAAATAAAGAAGGCAACATTGTTCTGCTTGGCAGGAAGGCATAATAGAGTCTGTCTGCAGAGATGGATCTGTGTTTGATGCTCTCAGAACGCAACAGAAGGGGGAAAATACCAACTATTATTTTGAATTTATTTAGGGTCTGAAGTGCATCCTTCTGAAGATGTCTCAGACAGGCCAATCTCCCCAAATGCTTGCAAACAACAACAAACACCTTGGCACAACATCAGAGAAAGCTAAGATGGCAAACTGGGACATTGTCCTGTGCCCACAGGCAGCAAGTGCCCAGAAAGACAGACTATTGTAGAGATAAGCAGTTATGGGTGAATCAAACTAGTCAGGTGCACACAGGTAGTAAAGGGAATTTACTTAGGTTGAACATGAGTCAAGAGTACGATGTCATGGCTAAAACTGATTTTGAGCTGTGTCAAAACCTTAGTTCAACCTTAAGTCCAGATAGTTATATACGGGATATAAATGGTGTGACTTTCAAACTTTGTGGGATTGCAATCCCAACATTAGTCACTACTGGACTAGATAGGTTGCTGGAAGTTATGGTGAAAAACTGGACAATTGCATGCAAATCAACAAGGACTTGTCTGAGTATAAATCCCTTAGAAACACAGCTGTTTACAACTCTCTCCCACAAGAACGAAAATATTAACAGATATCAGGAGTATCTTGATCATTGAACAAACCTGGCTCCCACTCCCTTTGGCACATTTTGAGACAGGTGTAGTAAACCCTTCCCATCTCTAGAGAAAGCCATCTTTTTATGCTCTTTGGGCAGGTTGAGATTAATGGACTTGTTTGAGGGTAGGACATAGTTACAGTTCTCACCAGGGGAAGGGAAGCAGGGGGAACGTAAATATGCTGGTGCCAAACCATAAAAGCATTTTTATAGTGCCATAAACCAATATCACAAGAAAAGTCAGGCCAAGAAAGCAAGAATATAGAGTCTAGGGAGAAAGGCTTAAAAAGAGGGACAAAATGGATGGAGGGAAGTCAAAAGAGAAATAGAGAGAGACTTACAAACACTGCACCACATAGATTGCATTGCATAGTGTTTCTTTATATTTAGGGTGTCTTTTTTCACTTGTTGAAATTGGAAAAAGCAATAAAATCCAGAAATCCATAAAGTTGTTCTTCCATTCCTAAGAGGATTGCATTCAATAATGACCCATGAGGATATGCCAGAATTAGTTTTGTGGCTACCTGCTGTTGCTCAAGATAGTAGCCAATGGTGCCATGAGATGGGTTGGCCATCCTGAACACAGCTCCACTCTCATTCTTTCTTCACTTTAACTCTTGGTCTCTCTAAAATGATCAAGGGTCTGGAGAACAAGCCCTATGAAGAGCGGCTTAAGGAGCTGGGCATTTTTAGCCTGAAGAAGAGAAGGCTGAGAGGAGATACGATAGCCATGTATAAATATGTGAGAGGAAGCCACAGGGAGGAGGGAGCAAGCTTGTTTTCTTCTTCCCTGGAGACTAGGACGCAGAACAGTGGCTTCAAACTAAAAGAGAGGAGATTCCATCTGAACATGAGGAAGAACTTCCTGACTGTGAGAGCCGTTCAGCAGTAGAACTCTCTGCCCCAGAGTGTGGTGGAGTCTCCTTCTTTAGAAGCTTTTAAACAGAGGCTGGATGGCCATCTGTCAGGGGTGATTTGAATGCAATATTCCTGCTTCTTGGCAGAATGGGGTTGGACTGGATGGCCCATGAGGTCTCCTCCAACTCTTTGATTCTATGATTCTATGACTTAATAGCAACCCCATGGATGTTGTAGGATTTTCTTAGGCAAGGAATACTCAGAGGTGTTTGGCCAGTTCCTTCTTCTGAAACTGAGTATCCATTGCTTGTCTTCCACACAAATGCTAACCAAAGCAGAATATGCTTAGTTGAGATGGCATCTAGTGCCTTTAATGACATTTAAGTATTGTGGTTGCTGGCCCTGAAATGCAACTTCTTGGAAGTGCAAATAAAAACCTACGTATCAATGGGTCCATGGGCACAAGTGGAAACAACTAGTCAAAGTTGGAAGCAAAACAAGAGAGCAAAACTAAGAAAGTATACTGTCTCATCTGTCGTGATGAAGATGAATGTAGACACACACAGATGCAGAAGCCTTTTGCCTTTGACCTAGGAGCAAACTCAGTCGTTTGTCTTTTGCAGAGTTTATAGAAAAGAACATACAGTAGATACAAACAGATTCCATTTTTTCTCTTTGAGACACAAGCCTTGTACAATTCCAATCTCCTTCCACCAAACTTCTCCAACTCTTCCAAACACACCACACTTCTTCAACAACCCACAGCAAGGAGTACTTTTGCTCCTTTATTCCCCTTGCAGCTGCCCCACCTTGGCTGTAACCACACAATGTTAGCCAGGTGGTTTGGCTCTCACTCCCTGCTGCCTTGATGCTTGCACCACTTACTGCTCGTTGCTTAAGAAATGAACTCTAACATCATATTCATTCATATTCATATTCATATTCATCCTCCAGGAAAGAAAGCCCGACTGCTCATTGGAGGGAAGGATACTAGAGACAAAGTTGAAGTACATGAGGAGACAGCAAAGCCTAGAGAAGACAATGATGCTGGGGAAAGTGGAAGACAAAAGGAAGAGGGGCCGACCAAAGGCAAGATGGATGGATGGCATCCTTGAAGTGACTGGACTGACCTTGAAGGAGCTGGGGGTGGTGACGGCCGACAGGGAGCTCTGGCGTGGGCTGGTCCATGAGGTCATGAAGAGTCGGAGACGACTGAACGAATGAACAACAACAATCATATTCATTTAAAAAGGAATAAGATATGTATTCTACTCAGATCATGAGATATGGGTATAACCTGTTTGTGTTAATGTCTTAGGAGAAGAAAGAATGAAGGGGAGGGAACAGATACTGATATCCTTCAGTATCTGTTGGTCTTCAGTCCTGCCGGCACAGGGCTTTAACCCACTGCGCCACCGGGGGTTCCCCCTAAGAGCTGAGAATACTAGATTAAATCCATTGTATTTCTGATGGTAGAGGCTCCTTCTTTGGAAGCTTTTAAACAGAGGCTGGATGGCCATCTGTCGGAGGTGCTTTTAATGCAAATTTCCTGCTTCTTGGCAGAATGGGATTAGACTGGATGGCCCACGAGGTCTCTTCCAACTCTATGATTCTATGATTTCTATGTGTATAACTGGACTATTGCAATGCGCTCTATGTGGGGCTGCCCTTGAAGACGGCCCGGAAGTTTGAACTGGTACAACGGGTGGCAGCCTGGCTCCTTACTGGAGCAAACTATAGGGAGCATACAACACCCCTATTAAAACAGCTCCACTGGCTGCCAATAAGTTGATGAGCCAAATTAAAGGTGCAGGTCATGACCTATAAAGCCCTAAACGGTTCGGGCCCTGCCTATATCCACGATCGTATCTCCTTCTATGAACCGGCACGAACTCTAAGATCTTCCAGGGAGGCCCTCCTCTCGGTCCCACTACCATCTTAAGTGCGGTTGGTGGGGACGAGAGAGAGGGCCTTCTCGGTGATGGCCCCCTGCCTCTGGAACGCCCTTCCAAGGGAAATAAGACAGGCCCCATCCCTCCCCTCCTTTTGTAAGAGCTTGAAGTCCTGGTGGTTTCAACAAGCCTTTGAAAATGACCAGTTCTAACTCAGCCCTACACATTGTTGAATACGGCTTTATTCTTCCTACCAATTAGCCAGATCATTTCCTCTAGTCAGCCCTGGAATGAACAGCCACAGACCCATACCTAATATTATTGTTGCCTGCCATAGCATTGCATTTAATTCCCGGGCCCCCTAGAATTTTTGGGCTTGCACAAATCTTGGCCTGGCCTTTTAATTTTTTTTTTAATTGCCTTGAACAGGCAGGATTATTTTTAATATATGTGTGTTATGGCGACAAGTTTTATGCATATTTTGTTTTGATAATCTTATGGTTATGTTGTTTTTACTTTGTATGTTCTGTGATTTTTACCTGGGAACCGCTCTGAGTCCCCTTGGGGAGATAGAGCAGTATATAAATTACTATGATTATGATTATGATTATAAGAGCCTATATGACATGATGGAGCACTATTTGGCTCTACTTTCCTCCCTATGGAACCAGGACAGTGGCAGTTGGGATGGAAGAAGGGTATTTTATCCGCGTCATGGCCAAGTCATGATAGAGTAGTATCTCCCTCTTCTTTTCTTCCTCCAATGTCATGACAGTGACAGTTCTGATAGACAAGGGACCTGACTTTTCTTTATTTACAAAATGCAAGAGTATGAAGTACTGAAGAAGAGCTGCAAGTCCAAGAACAAGCCACGAGAGTCAAGACAAAGGTCCACCCAGAGGAAAAGTGTTCTTGCCATACATCAAGGGAACCACTGACCGCAGAGAGAAGCTGATGAGGAAACACAACATACAAACTATCTACAGGCCCACCAAGAAAATCCAACAAATGCTACGTTCAGCAAAGGACAAGAGGGATCCTCTCACCTCTGCAGGAGTCTACCGTATACCATGCAGCTGTGGACAAGTCTACATAGGGACCACCAAATGCAGCAGTATTGCCCAAACACGAGTCAAGGAACATGAAAGGCACTGCAAACTACTTCAACCAGAGAAGTCAGCCATACCAGGGCACCTGATGAACCAACCTGGACACACCATATTATTTGAGAACACAGAAATGCTGGACCACTCTCACAACCACCATGTCAGACTACACAGAGAAGCCATTGAAATCCACAAGAAGCATGTGGACAATTTCAACAGAAAGGAGGAAACCATGAAAATGAACAAAATCTGGCTACCAGTATTAAAAAAATCTAAAATTAGAACAGCACAACAACAGAGAGGAAACAAACCTCTCAACAAAAGATTGCTCTAGGCACTGTCAGGCAATCAAATGCTAATCAAGGTAGTCAGTTGAAACATTCACACCTAGCTCCAACAGGCAAGAGTCCTTTGTCCCACCCTGGTCTTTCCACAGATATATAAACCCCCTTTTTCCTAGTTCCAACAGACTTCACTACCTCTGAGGATGCGTGGTGAAACGTCAGGAGAAAATGCCTCTAGAACATGGCCATATAGCCTGAAAAAACTTACAACAACCTACTGAAGAACTGTTGGTTCTGCAAGATTTTAGGAGACGCGATCTTCCTCCTCTCCTCCTCCTTAGTTAGATTAATGATGGCCTAAGAAATGTGAAATCAAGTACTACCAGGTTATAATTCACCAATCCCATAAATATGAGAAATTAAAATGTCCCTCCCCATCTCCTACATGTTGAGAACCAAGATGTGGTGCTGCTACCTGTAAGCCTGTAACCACCATTGCTGGGGGACAATGCCCTCACACACCATCCTGTCACAATTCTCCAGAAGTTTTAGAAGAAAGTACCTCACACCAATTTGTCACATTTTGCTTTGTGCTGCACTCTATGTCATACTTGATAGAGCTCCTCTGTTTGCTGTTCCTTTACTTTTCACAAACGATAAAAAAAGAAATGAAATTTGTAGCTATTCCTAGCTTTCTGTTTGCTGACTACTAAAATCTTAACTGAATTTATGGGTGGCCATAAAAGAAAATATACACTAGTATATTTTGTTTGTTCAGTGCTAGAGCTCGGGTGTTGAGAGAGGATGCCATCCAGATGTGCTCATGTCACGGAGAAAAGACCCTCCCCTTATCCGAACTGTTTTTGCCTCAGTATTGGAAGGAGAAAAGAAGAGATGGGATTGCCTCAATCAAACCTAAGCCCAAGAACTGATGAAAGACCATTGATCCATCATTAATCCTACTGTCCTGACCTTGGAGAGAAAGGAGAACAGACAGTCACAAAGCCATTGCACCTAAGCTCAGAAGTAGGTGAAAGATCCTTACTCCAGCCCAACTGTCATTGACTTGGCTTCAGAAAGGAAGATGAGTTAGTCACAGCTCCAGGATGAAAGTTTACCTTTCCATCCCAACCGCCATTGCTCTGGCATCAGAGGAAGTGAAAAGAGGCAGGCATGGCTTCACTATGTCTAGGTCTAGAAGCAAATTAAAGGTCCTCTTTCTATTGGCCCGGTTTACCTCTCCAAACGTATTCTCCCCTATGAACCATCAAGATTATTAAGATCGTCTGGAGAGGCCCTGCTCTCGGTCGCACCAGCCTTGCAAGCGCGTCTGGTGGGGACGAGGGACAGGGCCTTCTCGGTGGTGGCCCCTCGACTCTGGAACTCTCTCCCACTGGAGATCAGAACCGCCCCGTCTATCCTGACATTTAGGAAACAGGTGAAGACTTGGTTATGGAGGCAGGCATTCGACGAGTGAGCCAATTTATTTATTTATTTATTTATTTCGAGGTTTTATATACCGACCCTCTCACCTTCAAAGAGGGATTCGGACCGGTTCACAACATGTGTTAACATACAAAAAATATACAATAACAACACAATGCCACTTCATTACACGATTAAAATATCAGCACCATACACATTAAAATATTAACATCCTAGTTAAAAGAGCCAAATCGTCCAACACCATCACAATCACATTCATCATCCTCCTTTCATGTGGGCAAAGAATTAAATCAGTTGTCAAATGCCACGTTCCACAACCAGGTCTTTGTTAGTTTCCTGAACGTCATGAGGGAGGGGGCAGTATTAATCTCTAATGGCAGGGAGTTCCAAAGTCGAGGGGCCACCATCGAGAAGGCCCTGTCCCTCGTCCCCACCAGCCGTGCTTGTGCAGGCGGAGGGACCGAGAGCAGGGCCCCTCCAGACGATCTTAGTGGTCTTGATGGTTCGTAGGGGAGAATACGTTCGGAGAGGTAAACAGGGCCGGAGTCGTTTAGGGCTTTATAGGTTAACACCAGCACTTTGAATTGTGCTCGGAAGCTAATCGGCAGCCAGTGGAGTTCGAGTAACAGCGGAGTGGTGTGCTCCCTGTACCCAGCCCCCGTTAGTAATCTGGCTGCCGCGCGTTGTACTTGCTGCAGCTTCCGGGCAGTCTTCAGAGGCAACCCCACGTAGAGAGCGTTGCAGTAATCTAAGCGGGATGTAACCAAAGCGTGTACTACCGTGGCCAAGTCAGCCCTCCCAAGGTACGGACGCAGCTGGCGCACAAGTTTTAATTGTGCGAATGCTCCCCTGACCACCGCTGAAACCTGGGGTTCCAGGCTCAGCGATGAATCCAGGAGAACTCCCAGACTGCGTACCTTTAGGGGGAGTGTGACCCCGTCCAACACAGGCTGTAACCCTGTACCCTGTTCGGTCTTACGACTGACCAGGAGTACCTCTGTCTTGTCTGGATTTAGTTTCAATCTGTTGTCCCTCATCCAGTCCGTGACAGCGGCCAAGCACCGGTTCATGACCTGAACAGCCTCCTTAGTGGCAGGTGGAAATGAGTGATAGAGTTGGACATCATCTGCGTACAGATGACATCGCACCCCAAAACTCCGGATGATCTCTCCCAACGGCTTCATGTATATGTTAAACAACATAGGGGACAGTATTGAGCCCTGCGGGACTCCACAGTACAATGGCCGAGGAGTCGAGCAGGAGTCCCCTAGTGACACCTTCTGGGAGCGACCCTCGAGAAAGGACCGGAGCCACTGCAAGGCAGTACCCCCGAGACCCATTCCCGCGAGGCGTCCCAGAAGGATACCGTGGTCGATACCCTGAGATGTGGATGGAGGATGATGAGCAACGATTTTAGTGTGATGACTGACCATTATAGTTATTGATTGTCATTGCTGTTTTAAGGTTTTACTGTAATATGTATTATGATGTTTTATTGATTGTATGTGATATTATGGTTGGAAACCGGTCTGAGTCCCTCGAGAGAGGTGAGAAGGCCGGTATACAAAGCTTTTAAATAAATAAATAAATATTGCTACTGCCCAGGCCTGTGAGAGATATAAGAAAAGGCAGAGACGATATATAACATATCCCAAGGTTCAGGAGAAAATAAATGTCCCTCTTTCCCTACCAACTGCCACTGTCCTGGCCGCAGAGGGAACAAAGAAGACATAAGTACAGCCCAGGCCTATCCCAACTGCCACTGCCAATTTGATTCCCTTTTCTTGTTATTTTATAGGTTTAAAGCCAGAATGAAGAGAGAGGGGACCAGGAAGACAGTTCCACCTTGTCTCCTGTGCTATGCTAATAATATGATATGATATATTGTATATACTTATATTTGTAATATTGTAATGTAATGCACGTTTCTCTCTTTTACCCTCCATTCGTGCCTCTTCAAATTCTGCAGCACTGCTGGTCACCTCCAGCAGGAGCACTCAAGGGCCAGGGCTTCCCAGTTCTCAGTGTCTATGCCAGAGTTTTTAAGGTTGGCTTTGAGCCCATCTTTAAATCTCTTTACCTGTCCACCAACATTCCGTTTTCCATTCTTGAGTTCGGAGTAGAGCAACTGCTTTGGGAGACGGTGGTTGGGCATCCGGACAACATGGCTGGTCCATCGGAGTTGATAGTGGAGGACTATCACTTCGATGCTAGTGGTCTTGGCTTCTTCCAGCATGATGACATTTGTCTGCTTGTCTTCCCAAGAGATTTGCAGGATTTTCCAGAGGCAGCGCTGATGGAATCGTTCCAGGAGTTGCATGTGATGTCTGTACACAGTCCACGTTTCACAGGCATATAGCAGGGTTGGGAGGACAATAGCTTTATAAACAAGCACTTTGGTCTCCCTACGGATGTCCCGGTCCTCAAACACTCTCTGATTCGTTCGGAAAAATGCTGCACTCGCAGAGCTCAGATGGTGTTGAATTTCAGTGTCAATGTTGACTTTGGTGGAGAGGTGGCTGCCAAGGTAGCGGAAATGGTCAACATTTTCTAATATTACCCCATTACGCTGTATCTCTGGCATTGGAAAGGGATTGGCTGATGACTGCTGGAACAGCACTTTGGTTTTCTCGATGTTCAATGACAGGCCAAGCTTCTCGTATGCTTCTGCAAAGGTGTTTAGAGTGGCTTGTAGATCGTCTTCTGAATGTGCACAGATGACGTTGTCATCAGCATACAGGAGTTCTATAACAGATGTTGTTGTAACCTTGGTTTTGGCTTTCAGTCTGCTGAGGTTAAACAGTTTGCCATCTGTCCGATAGATGATTTCCACTCCAGTGGGAAGCTTCCCATCAACAAGGTGAAGTATCATAGTGATGAAGATGGAGAATAAAGTTGGGGCAAGAACACATCCCACCTTAAATGGGAACAAAATCAACCTCTGTACATGGCATTCATTGACCTTCCAAAGGCATTCGACACAGTGAATCTGGACCATCCTCCAAAAAATTGGGTGCCCAAACAAATTTGTGAACATCCTGCGGCTCCACCATGATGACATGATGGCAACAGTCCTGGACAGCAATGGCTCCCAAAGTGACACATTTAAGATCCTATCTTAGGGTCTCCTTGGCCAGATATCAACCAGTGAATTTCCATGGCTAAAGGGGAATTCAAACAGAGGTCACCTTGAGTCCTAGTCCAATACTCAAACAACTACACCGCGTGATGGTTCTCAAAATAGTCAAGCAGACATGTCTTTTTGTCAACTAAATCTGGACTTGTCCCAATTATATGCCTGAAGAAGTTTGGTACGTTTTAATTGGGCATCGTTAACAGAGATTCACAAATATATCTTAGGCAAAATTTTGTACAAAAGTTTACATACTTCCTACAAAACTCTTCATGGATTGAAAAAAGAGTAAGATTTGGGGGTTTTTTCCACATAAATTAGTTTATATACAGTCATATGCTATCTTCTCAGTATCTCCTTGTAGTCTGTGAAAATGATTATTCTCTCTTTTTTTTTACAAAATGGTATGAAAATGTTGCAGCAATATAAATTCACTTAAATTGGGAAAGGCAGCTGAGTCCATAGAGGATAGCAAAAGGTATGCAGCTAGGAACTCATTTTCTCAACTCTGATTATAGGCGAAAGAAAAAGAGTTTTCAAGTTCCTTTTTTGGGGCTACATCTTTCTGAATTCCCCAGCCAGCATGGTGACTGATGATGTAGATTGGGGGATGCTGGGAATTACTGTCCAAAGGATAGCTCTTTGGAGCTCTGAAAAAGAGTTGCAAGATTCCTTAGATTGCAGTTTTCCCCAGGATGTTCCCCATAACCCCTGTTACTTCTGATAACAACTGGAAAAAGCCATTTTTTTTTAGTGGTGACTCCACACTTTTCCATATTTCTTTCCAGCTATAGGTTGAATAAATCTTTCCAAAGGGTTTAGGACCCAAACTGTTTTGGATTTTTAAAAGATTTTGGAATACTGATATTTGTATACAGACCCAAGTCAAAGCACAAAATGCATTTTTTTCATATACACCTTATATACGAGGGTTGAATGAAAAGTAATGCCTCCGCCTTTGTAACTCTTCAACAGATGGCAGTACTAGTATGTGGCAGGTACTAGGTTGTTCAATAGACTCTCCTCTACAGTTCCATTTTGGCAGGATGCCTTAGCATTGAACAGTGTTGTTAGTGTTGTTAAAGTGCAAAGTATGGAACCCTGCACAGAAAGCACATCAATGCAACTTAAGCAACGTGCTGTCATTGAATTGACAGCAGAAGGTGTCACCCCAAAGGAGATTCATCAGAGAATGCAAGCTGTTTATGTTGATTGTGTTGATTGTGTTTATGGTGATTGTGTTGATGTACTGTTGATTGTGTTGATGTACTGTTGATGTACTGTGCATCGTTGGGCAAGTAAGTTTAAAGCTGTTGAGGTGGGAATATCTGACTTGTGTGACAAACAAAGAGTTGGACGTCTTGTGACAGCAACCACTGAGTTTCACAAGCAAAAGTTTGACAGATTAATTCAAGACGATCATCGTATCACTTAGAGAGAAATTTCAAGTATAATCGGCATTTCACAAGAACGTGTGGGTCACATTATGGCTTTGTTTGGCTATCGGAAGATCTGTGCACGATGGGTATGGGTACGTTGAGAGAACCATGAGACGCTGGTTGCAGAAACAGAATGTTGACTTCTTCCATGACAGCTTCAGAAAACTTGTTCATCGTTGGCAGAAATGTATCCAATTGTCTGCTGATTATATGGAAAAGTGAATAGTGGTAGTTAAAGAACACAGTCTAAGGATTATTTGTGTGTTTGATTTATTAAAATACTCCCATCCAAACCCAAGTAACAAATGTAGAGGCATTATTTTTCATTCAACTCTCGTAAACAGCCTGATATATATTCAGCAATTCTGGATTTCAGAATCCTGGATAAGCGAAACTCATCTTGTACCATGAGAAAGAGTGATGTTCTCGACAGCTTATTTACATATATACAATACTTATACATATTATTTACAAAACATACAAAAAGACATATGTTTTTACTGGTATTTATCAGAGATTGGCTTCCAAAATCAGAAGGGATATGGCAAGTTTAGCATATTTAGGCTCTCCCTGTATATTAATTACATCAAATTGCCTGTTCCACCTAGAGAGAGAAACAGTATGGAAACATGGATGTAAAATATACATTTGGTGGTCCTACTTTACATATGACTAGTCTCAAGACTGTAATGGGAACATGTAAAAACTCACACAAGATGGTGAACTTTCATTTGTTAATCGTCGAATATGGCTGTTGCATATTCAGGTGCACCAGGCATGGGTCAGATCGTGAATTGCCCAAAACACGTCCTCTGCTGGGATTGTCTGCAGTGGCATTTTGACCGGGGCCAAGAAGAATCCATGGAAGTAGAACATGGACAACAAACACACACAAACACAGCCTTTTTTCATATTGGGTTGTTGTAGGTTTTTTCGGGCTATATGGCCATGTTCTAGAGGCATTCTCTCCTGACGTTTCGCCTGCATCTATGGCAAGCATCCTCAGAAGTAGTGAGGTCTGTTGGAACTAGGAAGAAGGGTTTATATATCTGTGTAATGACCAGGGTGGGACAAAGGATTCTTGTCTGCTGGAGCTAGGTGTGAATGTTTCAACTGACCACCTTGATTAGCATTTGATTGCCTGGCAGTGCCTGGAGCAATCTTTTGTTGAGAGGTGATTAGATGTCCTTGTTTGTTTCCTCTCTGTTGTTGTGCTGTTCTAATTTTAGAGTTTTTTCTAAATACTGGTAGCCAGATTTTGTTCATTTTCATGGTTTCCTCCTTTCTGTTGAAATTGTCCACATACTTGTGGATTTCAATGGCTTCTCTGTGTAGTCTGACATGGTGGTTGTTGAAGTGATCCAGCATTTCTGTGTTCTCAAATAATACGTTGTGTCCAGGTTGGTTCATCAGGTGCTCTGCTATGGCTGCCTTCTCTGGTTGAAGTAGTCTGCAGTGCCTTTCATGTTGTGTTTCCTCATCAGCTTCCCTCTGTGGTCAGTGGTTCCCTTGATGTATGGCAAGAACACTTTTCCTCTGGGTGGGTCTTCATCTTTACTCTCGTGGCTCCTCGGTCTTGCAGCTCTTCTGATGTCTGAGGTGGAGTCTCTATTGGCCTGTAGAGCCCAGTTGAGGTGGTTCACTTCATCTTGGAGGAGGTGGGGTTCGCAGATTCTTTTTGCATGGTCTGCCAAGGCTTTAATGGGGCTTCTTTTTTTGACTTGGGTGATGGTTGGAGTTTTTATGTACATATCTATCTGTGTGTGTGGGTTTTCTGTAGACGGTGTGACCCAATTGTTGATCTGGTTCGCGGATGACTAGGACATCTAGAAAAGGCAGGCTTCCTTCATTTTCTTTTTCCATGGTGAATTGGATGTTTGGGTGGATACTGTTGAGATGGTCCAGGAACCTGTTTAGTTCTTCTCCATGGCTCCAAATGGTGAAGGTGTCATCCACATATCTGAACCATATATAGTGGGCTTTTTGTGGCTGTTTCCAGGGCTTGTTTTTCAAAGTGTTCCATGTAAAAATTAGTTATGACCGGGCTGAGGGGGCTCCCCATAGCTACTCCATCTTTTTTCATATTGCTTCCCAATTTCCGGGCATTTGCCTTCAAGACCTTCAGAGGATCAAATGAACCAGAAGCAAGAAAATGCCAGGTTTATTTAGACTAATGTTTCCCAAACTTTGGTCTTCCAAGGTGTTATGAACTTCAGGTTTAGAATTGTCCAACACTGGCCAAAGCAGCTAAGTCTTCTGGAATTTGAAGTCCAAAACATCTGGAGCACTAAAGTTTGGAATAACTGACGTAGATCCCCCATAAGAACATATCACCCATGGTTGATTACAAACCTCCACAGAACATTGCATTTCTGCAGCAACGAGCAAACACAGAAAGCAAATGTGCACTCATCACACAAACCCAATCTTTCTCTAGATCATGAACATGAACCCTCCCTTTTGCTGTAAATTCCTACAAGCAAAGCAACAGATTGGGTTTGAATGAGATTTTTTGAGGGTCAGCAATTGAGATACATCCAGTGTGCCCACCCATAAAGCCCCCCAGGAAGGTTTCCCTCCATGAGTTCCAGCAACTGGGAATCAACTGCCATGAATGCCAAGCAGACAAGATGCCGTGAGCAGGACTGGCTGCCTCCATCTTGGCCCCATCTGTTTGGCTGGCGTGGTGCCCATTCACCCGTAGGATGGCCCCTTGCCAGCGTCAGCAGTGCCAGATAAGCAGAGGGTTTTGACAGACTAATCTGGCTGCATTTAGAAGTAGCTGTAATGACACCACCTCAAACTCTCAGCATTTACAGTTGAGAGAAGAGAACAGCAAGCACCAACAGAGATATCATTATTAATGTCGATTTGCTGGTAGAGAAGCAAGCCAAGTTCAAGGTGAAAGAGACAAGATCACCAGGAGTCCAGCTGGAAGAGGTCTTGCCGGTCAATTGGCAACAACCTTTTCCTGGTGCCAACAGACCTCAAGTCGTTCTTAGCTTATGGCAATCCCAAAACCAAGCTAATATGAGGTTTTCTTGGAAAGACTTGTTAAGAAGTTGCCACTACTTTCCCTGAGGCTGAGTATATCTGATTTGTCCAGGATCACCAAATGGGCTTCCATGACTGAGCAGGGATTCAAACTCTGGTTCTCCAGCATCCTTACGGACTCCTAGTCAAACATTCATACCATTACACTATTTTTGTGCATCCTATTCTATCTTTAATGTAATCTCATGAGATTATTCAGTTGCCCCCATCAAAGATGTCCGGTAGCTGGTTACTGGAGGTTACTAGATGGTTACTAGAAGAGAATCATTATTGGTGGTGGCACTCCATCTATGCAATACAGGCAGTCCCCATATTATGAGAAAGATCTGTTCTGCAAGTTTGTTCTTAAGTTGGATTTGTTTGTAATTAGGAACAAGTACATTTGAAGTGTAACTCCAGCCAATTATATCTATCTGTTTAGTTTTGGACATCATAGGGAAGAGTTAACACCCTTGTGGTTTTTGTTTTGCTCTCTGTTTCATAGAATCATAGAATCCTAGAGTTGGAAGAGACCTCATGGGCCATCCAGTCCAACCCCATTCCGCCAAGAAGCAGGAATATTGCATTCAAATCACCCCTGACAGATGGCCATCCAACCTCTGTTAAAAGCTTCCAATGAAGGAGACTCCACCACACTCTGGGGCAGAGAGTTCCACTGCTGAACGGCTCTCACAGTCAGGAAGTTCTTCCTCATGTTCAGATGGAATCTCCTCTCTTGTAGTTGAAGCCATTGTTCCTTGTCCTAGTCTCCAGGGAACCAGAAAACAAGCTTGCTCCCTCCTCCCTGTGGCTTCCTCTCACATATTTATACATGGCTATTATTTATTTATTTATTTATTTATTTATGTATTTCAATTACTTCTACCCCGCCCTTCTCACCCCCGAGGGGGGACTCAGGGCGGCTTACAAACGAAGGCACAAGTCGATGCCTAAATCAATAATATATTATATCCCCTCTCAGCCTTCTCTTCTTCAGGCTAAACATGCCCAGCTCCTTAAGCCGCTCCTCATAGGGCTTGTTCTCCAGACCTTTGATCATTTTAGTCGCTCTCCTCTGGACACATTCCAGCTTGTCAATATCTCTCTTGAATTGCGGTGCCCAGAATTGGACACAATATTCCAGATGTGGTCTAACCAAAACAGAATAGAGGGGTAGCATTACTTCCCTAGATCTAGACACTATTCCCTAGATCTAGACACTGTTTAGAAGATTTCACCTCACTATCAGTCCCTGTGATTATTGAATTTTGGAAAATTTGGCTTTTTGTGGAAACAATGATTGGTGATAAAGCTTCAGTCAAGATTTAACCCTATGATAACTCCCAGGAATGAGTTTTCCTTCCTAGGGATAGATTGCTCTCACTTCCTGCTGTCCCACCCCTGTTCTTAACTATGAATCATTTGTAAGTTGGGTGTTTGTAACTCAGGAACTGCCTGTACACCTCCCGATGTGTTTCATGTGATGCCCACATTGTGGCATTTCAATGCTAAGAAAAAAAATTGACCTCGCATGAAGCATTTCCCAGCCTTACAATGTTTCTGTGCTTTTTAGAACTCCTTGTATTGATCCCTTTTCCTGTTATTATTCTCTTAAGACACTGTTGGTTTGTATGTTTGTTCAAATAAATCTTATGGATTTCTTTGTTTGCTTGTTTGTCTTGTAAACTGCCCTGGGAACCTTCATTACAGGCATTTATATAAACAGTCACAGCTCTGGCAGGCAATGGGGAAAGTAGGAGAAGGATCTAGCCTAGGGCTGCCATTTAATAATTGCCCATCCTTCCAAGAAGCAGAATTTAACAACAATGGTTCTAGGTGGCTTCTAAGTTAGAAGTAGTCAACTCTCCCCCGATATCTGTTTGAGCACTTAAAAAGTTATCCAAGGTATCGAAGCTGTTTTGGGCATGGGGCTCAGCCTCTTGGAGAGCCTCCTAACAGTCTTAGCTACAAGTCAGAGCAAATTTATTGTTTGTTCTCCTAACATGAAAACCACCAGGTGCTATAGTGAACTACACAAGGATGCTATGAAGCTGTTGAGATTCACTGTTTCTCTCTTTGGTTCTTCATAAGCAACTTGTAGACCGGGATTGTGGCGCAGCTGGCTGAGTGTCAGCTGCATTAAGATCACTCTGACCAAAAGGTCATGAGTTCGAAGCCAGCCCGGGTTGGAGTGGATTTCCAACCAATTGTGTGTAGCCTGTTGTTGACCTTTGCAACCTGAAAGACAGTTGCATCTGTCAAGTAGGAAAATAAGGTACCACCTTAAAGTGTGGGGAGGCTAAATTAACTGATTTATGAGGCCATAAAGAAGACTCTAGCAAAGTATTCCAGTGGGGAAGCATGCGGGGAATGCTTCATCAGCGTCGCAGATGGACGATGAAAGCGACAGCTCCCCTGGCGGACAGAAAAAAGTTAAATAGCCTCTGTGTATGTCTGTATATGTTTTTATGTCAAAAATTGGCATTGAATGTTTGCCATATATGTGTACACTGTAATCCGCCCTGAGTCCCCTGCGGGGTGAGAAGGGCAGAATATAAAAGCTGTAAATAAATAAATTAATCATTCTTCCTGTTACTCACCACTTCTAGGAGATCAAGATAGAAGAACCAGTACATGCATTGAGAGTGTAGTTCATAGACTCATTGAATCTGAAGGCATCACAAGGACCTTCTAGTTGAAACACACTGCTAAAAACTTCTAAGAGGTTTCCATTTACTGTTTCTAAACTCTACTGCAGGAAAGTACACAACCTCATATAGTTGTTCATTTCCTTGTCAAATAACTCATACCATTGGAAAATGTGTTCCTCCCCCCATCTTTTCCTGTAATTTGAATCCATTGGTATGTGTTCTACAGGAGGCAAATGGACACTGAAGAAAGAATCTGTCACGTGAAACCATGTGCATCATGATGACCATCGGTCTCCTCCCTAAGATTAACCCATTCTCTACTATTAACAGACAAAACCTAGCAATGACTGACAATCCCACCATGTTCCATCACACCTACTTGGTGTGATGGGGCTGCCCCACTTCTATGTCAGCATGCTGACATCTTGGTTTGGGATGCTCCTTTTCTGTCCTTCTATCTGGTCAAGAGCTGTTTTTAGAGTAATTTTGGGGATTTCTTTTATTAACCCCTGTTGCAACTGTGCAATTGCTTAAAAATGCTAATAACAAATTAGGGGGCAGTGGAAGTGCTGGGAAACAAAGGAATGAGAGTATACAAAATATAACCACTGTATCATGGACTGGCAATGGGCACTATTGCACCATGGAGCAGGCATGTAGCCGGGGGGGGGGGGGGGCTTGAGGGCCCCCGAAATTCTCATGGTGATTCGCAAAAAGGCCTTACTGGTGCATTATTTAAACTGTTATGTTTATTCATATCATGATCTGATCACCATACTCAATATATCCCATATGCATGGGAGTATTGAGGTAATGATACAAAAGGTTTGCTAGGCTAGACCCTCTTTCACTCAGACTCAGCCCCCTCCCCGAAACTCAGCCCCCCCGAAACCCCCCTGAAAAAAACTCACCCCCCCCCCCCCCCCCGAATCAAAATCCTGGCAACAGGCCTGGCATGGAGAGATGTGCAATTACAAATATGCCCATGCTGACATGTATCCATTATTACTCATGTGCAACTGCAGCAAAATAATAGCTTCATGTAATAAATTCTCTGGAGCAGCAGAAAAGAAATTATCCCCATGATGGTCTTCCAGATATTTAGAGATGTATTATTGAAAGCTTCCATAGCCGAAATCACTGGGTTGTTGTAAGCTTTTTTGGGCTGTCTGGCCATGTTCCAGAAGCATTCTCTCCTGACATTTTGTCCGCATCTACGGCAGGCATCCTCAGAGGTTGCCTGCTTAGAGATGGCTATCGTATTGCCTCTCGGTCAAGTCTTATTTTCCTTGATGGCAAACTATGACATGTCCAATTATGGGGTTTTTTGTGGTGGTTACAAATGGATCCTACTCTATGGTGCTAGGGTTGAACTAGAGGATCTTAGGGATCCTTCAACCTCTCTGATTCTCTAAGAATGGATTCAGCCCAATCAATCATGTTCTCTGTATCAAAAATTGCCAACGTATTATCTCCAACGCACACAAAGTCTGACAAAATATGGAGATTATTAGCCACCATCCCTTTGTGTGAGCAAGCCTGTGGGAGTCGCCAGCCAAATGCAAGCTGCTGATTCACCCATCTCACGAGAAAATGAACTTCTAAATGTGCCATTTTTGGAGAACACGGTAATCAAAGAGCACTACCATGCCCACGCCCACACCCACACATACAAATGCATTGCAGAAATGGGATATCGACTCATGGAAGATCAAATCTGTAGGGTGGATTTCTCTTTGTTTCTGTACATTTCCAATGTTTGGGTGGTGCCATTGCTTACATAGCCAAAGCAGTGTCATCTGTATGTGAAAAGAAGATATCAGGAGGTGTGTGTGGTGATCAGGATACCACTTGCTTACATCCCATTTGGATTACTGTAAGAAGATGTAGTAGGGATGCCTTTGAAAATTGATTAAAAACTTCAATTAAGAGCTTAATAACTTCTTGGTTTCTAGAGACTACAAGGATCGTCCTGTCCAATTCTCCACCATGAAGTAACATATAATCAAAACACCACCAACAGACCACCATCCAGTTTTTATGGGGAAGGCACCAGAAAAGGGGACTCCACCATCTTCTGGGGTAGTGTCTTCCACTGCTGAATGGCTCTTACCTTCAGGAAGTATTCCCTTAAGTTTCTGTGGGATTCCTTTTCCTGCACTTTGAATCCCCTGTTCATGTCATAGTCTCTGGTGAAGAAGAAAACAGTTCAGGCTCTGCCTATCTTCCTGATCGCATCTCCCTTTACGAAGCAGCGTGAACTCTAAGATCCAACAGGAGGCCCTTCTCTCACTCCCACCACCGTCATCAATGTGGTTGGGTTGGCCTGCATCAATAGGAGCCTAGTGTCTAGATCTAGGGAAGTCATGCTACCCCGCTATTCTGCCTTGGTTAGACCACACCTGGAATATTGTGTCCAATTCTGGGCACCACAATTCAAGAGAGATATTGACAAGCTGGAATGTGTCCAGAGGAGAGCGACTAAAATGATCAAGGGTCTGGAGAACAAGCCCTATGAGGAGCGGCTTAAGGAGCTGGGCATGTTTAGCCTGAAGAAGAGAAGGCTGAGAGGGGATATGATAGCCATGTATAAATATGTGAGAGGAAGCCACAGGGAGGAGGGAGCAAGCTTGTTTTCTGCTTCCCTGGAGACTAGGACATGAAACAGTGGCTTCAAACTACAAGAGATGAGATTCCATCTGAACATGAGGAAGAACTTCCTGACTGTGAGAGCCGTTCAGCAGTGGAACTCTCTGCCCCGGAGTGTGGTGGAGGCTCCTTCTTTGGAAGCTTTTAAACAGAGGCTGGATGGTCATCTGTCAGGGGTGATTTGAATGCAATATTCTTGTTTCTTGGCAGAATGGGGTTGGACTGGATGGCCCATGAGGTCTCTTCCAACTCTTTGATTCTATGATTCTATGAGGGCCTTCTCGGTTGTGGCCCCCTGCCTCTGGAACGCCCTCCCCAGGGAAATAAGACAGGCCCCTTTCCTCTCCTCTTTTCGTAAGAGCTTGAAGACTTGGTGGTTTCAACAGGCCTTCAAGAACGACTAGTATGAGCTACAACCCTGGCTACTAGTTAGAATCTGGCCCTTCACGTCCACCTAGTACCCCAGTCAATTTCCCAATAAGCTGAGGAAATGAGCAGCTACAGGCCCCACAATCACTACTGTTGAGGCTGGTTTATTGCATTTTACCCATTTCCCTAGCCCCCCACGGCTTACCTTGCACTAGCTCTGGCCTGGCCATCCCAAATTGCCAAGGTCCTTTCTGAATGTATTTATTTATTATTTATTTATTTGCAGCATTTATATCCCACTTTTCTCACCCCTAGGGGAACTCAGAGCGGTTTACACACAGATAATGGCAAAAAATCAATGCCTTAAAACTACAACAGTATTTATTTACTTGTTTAGAGCTTTTATAACCCGGTGTTCTCAACCTCCGAAGAAGGCCTCAGGCCAGCTAACAACAGGAAATTCATACACAAGTAGGATAAACATAATAGCATCGTAATACATTAATACATAAAATAGATTAAAATACAGATCATACAATTACAAAAAGTCAGGTCGTCAAAGTAAAATCACAAATTCATCACCATCCGCCAGTGTGGTCAGCAGTTATTGACTCAATCATCATTCTGCAAATGCTATATTCCAAAGCCAATATTTTACCAGCTTTCTGAAAGTCAGGAGGGAAGGGGCAGATGTAATCTCCAGCGGGAGAGAGTTCCAGAGCCGAGGGGCCATCACCGAGAAGGCCCAGTCCCTCGTCCCCACCAAACGCGATTGCGAGGGTGGTGGGACCGAGAGCAGGGCCCCTCCAGAAGATCTTAACAACCAGTAAAACCACACTTTTCCAGATCCTAACAGTTAATCTTGGTACGAGGAATATGGTAGGATTGGTTTTTCTGTATATGCATTGTGTAAAATAATTCTGCTTTTATTTTTTTTGTTTACTCTGTATGTTTTGTGTTTTTATGTTTTGGAAACCGTTCTGAGTCCCCTAGGAGAGATAGAGGGGTAAATAAATAAATAAATAAATTTATTATTATTATTATTATTATTATTATTATTATTATTATTATTATTATTTGAAACACAAGATGAGTCCACAGCAAACAAGATGCTTCTGCTGGCTGTTGTATTGAATCACACATCAGACACTTCCCAGGTGTCTAGGACTGTGTGATGTATCAGTGAATAATATGTGCAGATCCCAGTAAGGTGGCCTTTTGCAGCTGGCAGATGGTAATTTTGTCAGCGCCAATTGTGTTTAAGTGCAGGCCAAGGTCTTGAGGCACTGCACCCAGTGTGCCGATCACCACTGGGACCACCTTTATTGGCTTGTGCCAGAGTCTTTGCAGTTCAATCTTTAAATCCTCATATCGTGTCAGCTTTTTCAGTTGTTTCTCTTCAATTCTCTTCAATCCTGCTATCACCTGGGATTGCAACATTAACAACCCATACTTAGTTTTTTAACACGATTGTGAGGTCAGGAGTGTTGTGCTCCAAAAACTGTGTCTGTCTGAATTCGGAAGTCCCAGAGTATTTTGACATGTTCATTCTCTGTAACTTTTCCCAGCTTGTGATCCCACCAGTTCTTTGTCTCAGGCAGATGGTATTTGTGGCACAAGTTCCAATGAATCATCTGAGCAACGGTGTTGTGCCTCTGCTTTTAGTCTGTCTGTGCGATCTTCTTGCAGCAGCTGAGGATGTGATCTATTGTTTCATCTGCTTCCTTGCAGAATCTACATTTGGGATCTGTCGTCGACTTTTCAATAATAATAATAATTATTATTATTTATTTATTTATTTATTTATCGTGGAATCAGCAACCAGACATTTGTATTACATTTTTTTAAAAAAAAACAACAACAAACAAACAGACAGACAAAACACAGAATGTGCAAACTTGGTATTGTATTAAATGTCCTTTGACCAGTATCTGGCCACTTGGAGTGCTTCTGGTGTTGTCGCAAGGAGGTCCTCCATTGTGCATGTGGCAGGGCTCAGGTTGCATTGCAGCAGGTGGTCAGTGATTTTCTCTTCTCCACACTCGCATGTCGTGAATTCCACTTTGTAGCCCCATTTCTTAAGGTTGGCTCTTCATCTCGTGGTGCCAGAGCGCAGTCTGTTCAGCAGAGTAGCATAGTGCAAGAGCAGATGTCTTCACTGTGTCTGGTTGTGATCCCCAGGTTGTGCCAGTCAACTTTCGTATGATATTGTTTCTAGCGCCCACTTTCTGCTTGATATTCAGGCAGTGCTTCTTGTAGGTCAGAGCACGGTCCAGAGTGACTCCCAGGTATTTATTATTATAATAATAAACCATCTTGTTCCATTTTCAACAGGGCATCTATTCAAATACTGAAACATGGTTATCAGGCTCCCTCTTCACCTCCTCTTTTCAAATTAAACATACCCAGCTCCCTAAGTCACTACTCATAGATTTCCTGACCTCGTAAAATTTTGGTCACCTTCTCTGGACATGTTCCAACTAGTTGATCTCCTTCTTGACTTGTGGTGCCACAACTGGACGCAATACTCCAAGTGAGTTTGGGTCACTTGGGAATCTACTCTTCAGTTATGACCTTTTCAAAGGTAAGCAGGACAATACCTTTCCAATGCACTCCTGCTCTAGACTGAAGGTGCTGATGATGACATTTAAAGACCTAAATGGCTTATGAACTCAATACATGGAGGAATGTTGTCTCTTCCTTTGTGGGTGCTCACTAATGCTTCCTCTTCATCTTGGAAAGAAGTGACGAGCAGAGTGCCGCAGGGTTCCGTCCTGGGCCCGGTCCTGTTCAACATCTTTATTAATGACTTAGATGAAGGGCTAGAAGGCAGGATCATCAAGTTGGGAGGGAGAGCCAATACTCCAGAGGACAGGAGCATGATTCAAAACGATCTTGACAGATTAGAGAAATGGGCCAAAACTAACAAACTGAAGTTCAACAGGGACAAATGCAAGAGACTCCACTTAGGCAGAAAAAACGAAATGGAAAGATACAGAATGGGGGACAATGCCTGGCTCGAGAGCAGTACGTGTGAAAAAGATATTGGAGTCCTCGTGGACAACAAGTTAAACATGAGCCAACAATTTGATGTGGCGGCAAAAAAAAGCCAATGGGATTTTGGCCTGCATCAATAGGAGCATAGTGTCTAGATCTAGGGAAGTCATGCTACCCCTCTATTCTGTTTTGGTTAGACCAAACCTGAAATATTGTGTCCAATTCTGGGCACCATAATTCACGAGAGATATTGACAAGCTGGAATATGTCCAGAGGAGGGCGACTCAAATGATCAAGGGTCTGGAGAACAAGCCCTATGAGGAGCGGCTTAAGGAGCTGGGCATGTTTAGCCTGAAGAAGAGAAGGCTGAGAGGAGATATGATGGTCATGTATAAATATATGAGAGGAAGCCACAGGGAGGAGGGAGCAAACTTGTTTTCTACTTCCCTGGAGACTAGGACGCGGAACAATGGCTTCAAACTACAAGAGAGGAGATTCCATCTGAACATGAGGAAGAACTTCCTGACTGTGAGAACCGTTCAGCAGTGGAACTCTCTGCCCTGGAGTGTGGTGGAGGCTCCTTCTTTGGAAGCTTTTAAACAGAGGCTGGATGGCCATCTGTCAGGCGTGATTTGAATGCAATATTCCTGCTTCTTGGCAGAATGGGGTTGGACTGGATGGCCCATGAGATCTCTTCCAACTCTTTGATTCTATGATTCTATGTCCAGTCCTTTTGCATGGCTCTCTTACTACGGTCTTATGGTCAGCTTCTGATGTCACTTCATACAACAAAGATATAATGTGCAAGGAAGAAAAGATAACGAGGGAAGAGGAGGAAAAACAGTGGAGTTTGAGGGAGATGAATTCCTCCCTATATCTAAATGCAATAAATCAATGCTTGAGATATAATACCAGTACTCTGTACCTCATACTTCCCTTGAGAGTACTTTGACAAACTTTCACTGCCTTTCCCTTTTCTGAGTGTCACAGACCCCAAGAAAGACTTTCCCTCAACTAGCAACTGCCACTAACGACAACATTAACATGGAACTACATTAGGGACACCAAGCGATCAGCAAAGCAAGCACAAATATTTAGCATCAGGGATGCTAAGGGGAACTCTAAGAGAAAAGAAAATCACTATACTAGCAGAAGAAGGCTATAATCAGTGTAAGAGCTTTGTAGAAAGATTGTCTTTTGGATACAGATAAATGTGAGGGCTGAAGCTATTTCTGCCTGGCGGGGAATGGAGTGGCTTTATTGCCGTTCTCACAGCAGCGGAGTGTTCTCCCTCAAAACCCTAAAAATTGACAGCTTTCAAGCTACAATGGACTAGGGTGTCATTATCATGCTGTTCCCATAAAATAGAGTAAATTAAGATGATAGAATTTTAGCAAGCGGACTTGAGGGGAGGGAACGGAGAGATGTAAATCCAAAGCAAATGCTGGAACATCAAGGCTTTCTTGGGAAGCAGAGGAACAGACAAACAATATATATTGAACAACTTTATTTATCTACCTGCCTGAGTTCAAAGTCTGTGAACAACCAGGTCAACTAAACATCACAGAACAAACCAGAAAAAAATGAAAACTTTTAGGGACTATTTCAAAGTTATTTCTGACATGCACTCAGGGATATATGTTTTTCTTTCTTTAGCCAACACCTTTTCTTCAGATTTCTATTTTTTGGGGAGGGCAGCAAAACTGTAGATCAATGCTTTTAAAACATGGATAAGTGTTCTGGTATGGCTGTGCCAGGAGCTCCCACTTTATTTGCTTTGTATTAAATGTCTGCGTGCAGTCAGGGATTCTGCAGGAAGGTGGCTTCCTTTGGTTGCAGTCGTAGGGCAAGTCACCTGTCCATCATTGTTAAGTTTTGGTTCCGCCCCTTGGTCACGGCAATTGGGAAGGGAAGGGAGCCATTTTTAGCTAGTCTCAGCAAGGAAAGCTAATATACAGGACATGTGCAAGCTTCCCCTGTACAAAAGCTTCAACGCTTAAGACTTTCCAGAGGAAAACAGTCTTATCCATCGCCGTGATCAGATGCGCTGTTCCGCAGGCTTCTGGGTTTGAGTGTGTCCACTTGAAAGTGGGGAGCCGTGACAGTGTGGGGTTCCTGCTGGTGTACCGCCCACCCCGCGACCCAGTAGTTTCCCTGTCTGAGCTAGCGGAGGTGGTCTCTAATTCGGCCTTGGTCTCCCAGCGCCTGGTGGTGCTGGGAGACTTTAACATCCACGCCGAGACCACCCTATCTGGGGCAGCTCAGGACTTTATGGCCACCATGACGACCATAGGACTGTCACAAATAATATCTGGCCCCACTCATCAAGCTGGACACACTCTTGACCTTGTTTTTGTGGCGGACAACGAAATGATCAGAGTGGAAGATCAAAACATCCTTCCAGTGTCATGGTCTGACCATCATCTGATCACATTTAGACTTACTGCGACCCTAAACCTCCGCAGGGGTGGAGGACAAATTAAGATGGTCCGCCCTAGGAGACTGATGGATCCGGACGGATTCCTGAGGAATCTTAGGGTTCTTCCTGCCTTGGAGCCTGGCGATTCTATCGATGCCTTGGTAACTCTCTATAATGGGGAGATGGCCAGGGCGTTAGATACGATCGCACCTGAACGCCCCATCTCGTTGCGTCGTGACAGGCCATCTCCTTGGTTCACCGAGGAGCTGGCTGTGATGAAGCATACGAGAAGGGGGCTAGAGCGCAAATGGAGGAAATCTCGAGATGTGTCTGATCGAACACGGGCTAGAGCCTCTCTTAAGGCATACTCCGTGGCTATACGGGTGGCCAGGAAATCATTCACGACCGCTCGTATAGCATCTGCAGCAAATAGATCATCGGAGCTGTTTCGGGTCGTGGGAGAACTCCTCCACCCACCTGCGGTGGAGGAGGTCCCTGACGACCCCACAGCACGGTGTCGCGATTTCGCACACCATTTTGCAGATAAAGTCGCCCAGATACGTCTCGAGCTCGACTCCAATTCCATCGCAGTGCCAGAAGAGGTGACGGAGGCACCTGCTTGTCCAATTTGGTGGGATTCTTTTAGGCTTGTTCTTCCTGAAACCGTGGAGGAGATTCTTGGGGCTGTGAGAGCGACCACCTCATCTCTAGACCCATGCCCATCTTGGCTCATTAAATCAGCCAGAGGGGGGTTGCTTGACTGGTTTGTACTGATTATCAATGCATCGTTGGAGCAAGGAATTTTTCCATCTAATTTGAAGCAGGCCGTGGTTCGCCCACTTATCAAAAAAGCTTCCCTTGACTCCACGGTGCTGAATAACTACAGGCCGATCTCCAACCTCCCCTTTTTGGGTAAGGTGCTGGAGAGGGTGGTCGCCTCTCAGCTCCAGGGTTTCCTAGACGATACCAACTACCTAGATCAGTCACAGTCTGGTTTCAGGCCTGGTCATGGCACCGAGACAGCCTTGGTCACCTTGGTGGATGACCTCCGCAGAGAGCTGGACAGGGGGAGTGTGACTCTGCTGGTTCTCTTGGACATCTCAGCGGCTTTCGATACCATCGATCATGGTATCCTTCTGGGTCGTCTCTCCGGGATGGGCCTTGGGGGCACGGTTCTGTCGTGGCTCCAGTCCTTCCTGGAGGGACGAACTCAGATGGTGAAGCTGGGAGACGCCTGCTCTGACCCCTGGCCTTTGTCCTGTGGGGTCCCGCAAGGCTCTATTTTGTCGCCCATGCTTTTTAACATCTACATGAAACCGCTGGGAGAGGTCATCCAGAGTTTTGGAGTTGGGTGCCATCTCTACGCGGATGACACACAACTCTACTACTCTTTTCCACCTAATTCCAAGGAGGCTTCTCAAGTGCTAGACGAGTGCCTGGCCGCTGTGTCGATCTGGATGAGGAAGAACAAGCTGAAGATCAATCCCG
The DNA here is from genome assembly GCF_037176765.1 of Anolis sagrei. Taxonomy (NCBI): domain Eukaryota; kingdom Metazoa; phylum Chordata; class Lepidosauria; order Squamata; family Anolidae; genus Anolis; species Anolis sagrei. The sequence continues at coordinate 8,648,799 of NC_090024.1, read as the reverse complement.
ACAAGACAGAGGTCCTCCTGGTCGATCGTAAACCGGATCGGGGTATAGGGTGGTCACCTGTGTTGGACGGGGTTACACTCCCCCTGAAGCCACAGGTCCGCAGTTTGGGCGTCCTCTTGGATTCTTCGCTTACACTTGAGGCTCAGGTGTCGGCGGTATCCGGGAGGGCCTTTGCGCAACTGAGACTTGTGCGCCAACTGCGACCATACCTCGTGAAGGCTAATCTGGCTGGGGTGGTCCATGCCTTGGTCACCTCTAGAATGGACTACTGCAATGCGCTCTACGTGGGGCTGCCCTTGAAGACGGCTTGGAAACTTCAGTTGGTCCAGCGGGCAGCAGCCAGGATGCTAACCGGGGCTCATTATCAAGAGAGGTCTACCCCTCTGTTTAAGGAGCTCCACTGGCTGCCATTTATTTTCCGAGCCCAATTCAAGGTGCAGGTGCTTACCTACAAAGCCCTAAACGGTTTGGGACCACCCTACCTGCGTGACCGCATCTCCATCTACGAACCCACACGCTCGCTCCGGTCATCTGGGGAGGCCCTGCTCGTGATCCCACCCACATCGCAAGCGCGCTTGGTGGGGACACGGGACAGGGCCTTCTCTGTGGCGGCCCCCCGACTTTGGAACGCCCTTCCAAAAGATCTCCGACAGGCCCCTACTCTAGCTGTTTTCAGAAGGAAATTAAAAACGTGGCTGTTCCGTTGTGCCTTCTCTGACTAGGAATCCCCACCCCAAGTCCTAGTAGCACCTTAGCATAACTAATCGTCGCAGCACACCGCACTTTTAATCCTACGTGCCTCCTGCCACTCAGCACTTTTAACCCTGTACCCCATTGCGCCGGCCGAACCAGTTTTTAACAATGTCTTGATGTACTGCCATTGTCGTTATTTTGCTTACTGTTTTGATTTGCTTTGTTATTGTTGTGTTATGTTTTCTATTGTATTGTGTTTTGAGGCTTCGGCCTGTGTAAACCGCATCGAGTCCTCCGGGAGATGCTAGCGGGGTACAAATAAAGTTAATAATAATAATAATAATTAAGAGTATCTAAAGATTTCCGGGAAAACAGCCCTAAAGACCAAAGAACTCCAGCTGGAGAATATCTAAACCTTTACTGGTAGGTCCACTCGGTGCTTCGAGACGCAGTTCGACCCGGTAGCGGAGCCCACATCAGTAAGGGTTAGATTACAGTCAGCCTGGGAGAAGTTAAAAAGGGGATTTTCCATTTAAAGTAAAGAAGGAGTTATTGAACACAGTTGCCTGTCCGTGAGCAAGATTAGGAAGCCACCAGTTGAATAAAGCCTGGAAGCATTTGTTTAGCTTTATTGAAGTCAAGAGAAGTTTCTGTTTGATTGTTCATTAATAAAGGACTTTGTTATACTTCACAAGCCATCTGAAGATCATTTGTGGTGGAAAACCTCTGAGAACTTCTCCTTGGGGCCCCTGGCTTCCCGCTGGGCAAAGGTTGCACATCCTGTTCTAAAGGAAATTCTTTACAGGCCCAGTGCGCGACAGAACAATAAGGTATGATAAAGTTTTGTTCATCTATCTCCTTTTTTCTGTTTTTCTTTTCATACATCCTCAGTAAGAAATTCCAAAGCCAGCTGCTGTTTACCTTGCCTGCTTTAAGAAGGCACTTGGCTACAAGTTGGATTGGCTAGAACAGTGGTTCTCAACCAGTGGGTCCCCATATGTTTTGGCCTTCAACTTCCAGAGAGCTGGTAAACTGAGTGGGATTTCTTTGAGTTGTAGCCCAAAATACCTGGGGACCCACAGGTTGAGAACCACTGGGCTAGAACAAAACTCTGCTCTTTGCTTTTATTGTATTGTTTCCTAAAACAGATATGTGTCTGCAATTTATCATGATTCATTTATTATTCATTTGTGTTTCTCAGCCCTCCTTACCCATTTTCCTAAGGCCAATGCTGCTAAAAATCTTCTGGGCAGATAAAGGAGATCCGGGCAAGCACAAAAAAACTATGTAATAAGAAGTTTCTTTCTCCGGACCTTCTTATTGAAATTTGTTGGGAATTCATGAGTGTGCCCTTTCCAACAGTCCAAATTATGAAGATGTTATCAATATATTTCAGGTACTGGAGAAAATTATGTAGAAATAGTTTTCTAAGATCTACAGAGACACTCGCTGGAACACCTCAGCAAGTGAGAGTCCAAAAGTGGCAGGCTCAAACCCAGAACCTCAACCAATGGCTGATACCAAATGAGAGACTCCCACTGGGCACACAGAGGACTAGGCGACTTGGAAGGCACTGAACAGACTGCGCTCTGGCACCACAAAATGCAGAGCCAACCTTGAGAAATGGGGCTACAAAGTGGAATCCTTGACATGCGAGTGTGGAGAAGAGCAAACCACTGACCACCTGCTGCAATGCAACCTGAGCCCTGCCACATGCACAATGGAGGACCTTCTTGCAGCAACACCAGAAGCACTCCAAGTGGCCAGATACTGGTCAAAGGACATTTAATCAACTACCAAACTCACAAATTTTGTATTTTGTCTGTTTGTTTGCTTTGTTCTGTTAGAAATGTAATATAATTGACTGGTTGCCCTGACACAACAAATAAATAAGGTACAGGAGATATGTCTAGGTGCATGTATTGAGGAAATGTTGTTCGAGGCCATCCATTAAGATGTTGGCATAGTATGGTATGTGCCTATGTCATTACAAGTTAAATCTTGTAACCAAAAGTAAAGCTATTGTATATGGTCCTATCTGAAATTATGTTCCTGACAGTTTGTAGTCCATGCTTCAGTAGGGATTCCACATCCATAGCTGCTAAGAAGGTGTTCCTTGGGAGATTGTGGATAGACTGTAATTCTGTAGGAAGTTGCCAATGTCCTTCACATGCCTAGGGGTGTTGGAAGCACATGGTCTAAGGACACTGTCCATATATCCAGAGGTACTGACTTTGACTGTTCCAGCCCTTGAGATGGGCCATCCAGCATCACCTTGTTTATCTCAGGATGAGATGCTCTTCTCCCACACAGTCGTGTGGGATTTCTGCACAGACCGATCCTGCTCACATAGTCGTCATCTTGCTGATGAAGATCATGTTCAAAGGCAGGAGATTTGCTTTCCAAATTAGCCCCCGTGACTTAGCTGACTGACATTTTCCGTCACCAGCAATGACAGCTTGGGAACCTACCCAACGTATGCATATGTCACTTCAAAGCAACATGCCTGCAAAAAGGAGAAAGCTACAGATTCTGAGCTGATGAAAGCTAAAAACCAATGCCAAAGATGATGATGCTAAATGCAGATGGCCCAGAGCCCCACATCAATGACTGTCAATTGCTCATGTTTTGAAGGCACCCAATGATTCTTACAATCACTATGGGGTAAATTCAACTTTGAAATTATTCACCACCACTATCAAATCTGTCCAACGAATTCATAAACTTGAAGTCATTTTTGACGCACTCTCTTTGGCTCTATGTTAATTTTAAGGTATTTGCCAGTTCCTCTACTTTTTTCCCTATACTCTAGAAAACATTTTGTAATATATGTGAATGTTATGCATTGGTGTTATGAACATACACATATTCCCCACTGGATTCCTCAGATACTTTACCTAAGCAGATGTCTCCACGTGCACTCATGGCAAAATCTGATCCTTAGTGATATCCGAGAGCTAATATGCTGAAATGGTTCAACTGTATTGTCGAAGGCTTTCATGGCCGGAATCACTGGGTTGTTGTAGGTTTTCCAGGCTATATGGCATTTAATGGCTTGGAAGTGCCTGGGGGAATCCATTGAAATTCACAAGCATGTCCACTGAAATGTGGACCATTTTAACAGAAAGGAAGAAACATGAAAATGAACAAAATCTGGACACCAGTATTAAAAAACTCAAAAATTACCACAGCAAAACAACAGAGAGTAAACAACCAGGCACATCAAATCACCTCTCAAAGAAAGATTCCCCCAGGCACTTCCAAGCCATTAAATGCTAATCAAGGTGGTCAGTTGAAACATTCGCACCTAGCTCCAGCAGACAAAAGTCCTTTGTCCCACCCTGGTCTTTCTACAGATATACAAACCCATTTTCCTACTTCCAACAGACCTCACTACCTCTGAGGATGCTTGCCATAGATGCAGGCGAAATGTCAGGAGAAAATGCCTCTAGAACATGGCCATATAGCCCAGAAATCCTACAACAACCCAATGGTTCAACTGTTGGATGGGGACTTTGGGGTACTAAGTTTTGAAACCCTGGTCAGCCATGGAAAACCTGGACATATCAAATTCTTTCCCTGCCAGAGGAAGGCAACAACAAACCTCCTCTAAAGAAATCTTGTCAATAAAATTCAATCATTAGACCCAATGTAGTGATTCAAGGACATGGGACCATGGTTCAAATCCCTACTAAGCCATGAAACTGAATGGATGCCTAAGGAAAAGCAACATTATTTCAGCCTCAGAATAAATCTTTCTGAATAAATCTTGCAAAAAATCCCTACGTTATTGTAACCATTAATTGGATTCAATGTGAAGGCACAAAACAACAGCAATAAAATTAATACAAAGACATATGTAGGAGTCAAAGGCCACATGAAGAGCTGCATCAGGCAGGAAACCGATCCCCACTTCTCTGCAGTGCTGTACCCCATTTCTAATATCAGCTGGGCTCATCTTTTGTCAAGTAGTTTTTGAAGGAAAAAAGAGGAAACGAAAGAGATTCAAATACAACATCCAAGTCTGCTCTTCAAAGAAAAGCTCTAACGTTCCAATAGCTTGGAGGAAGCCTGTTCTCATAGCTAATGCAGACTTCTGAATTTTGCAATATGCACTTCAATGATACCTATTAAGACAGAGGTCATGGCCACAGAGGAGAAAGAGATTGAGAATAAGTTTGGAAAAGCATCAACCAGTACCTAAAGGTTGGTATCCTTGTCTTGAAGGTCCCCCGAAGGCATTTCGGCTTCCAAACCCACTTCCATCAATGGAACCGTAGGACATCTTTGTTCAAGACTGCTCTGGGGGGTGGACTTCCTTTTTCAAGCTGGAAGAAGAAGAAAAAATGGCAAAATTAAAAACACACCTCACTAAAAAAAAACAAACAAACAAACAAGAGGAGAAATCAGAAACCAGTGGACATTACTGCAATAGGTTCTTGTGGGTTTTTTCGGGCTATAGAGCCATGTTCTAGAGGCATTTCTCCTGACGTTTCGCCTGAATCTATGGCAAGCATCCTCAGAGGTATGAGGTCTGTTGGAATTAGGACAATGGGTTGTATATCTGTGGAATGGCTGGGGTGGGGCAAGGAGCTCTTCCCTGCTGCAGTTAGGTGTGAATGCTTAGCTGATCACCTTCATTAGCATTTGAAGGTCTGCCTGAGCCTGGGAAAACCTGTTCCTGGGAGGTGTTAATCTGTGCCTGGTTTTTTCCTCTCTGATGAGGAAAAAACCACTGATCGCATAGGGAAGCTGATGAGGAAACACAACATACAAACAATCTACAAACCCACCAAGAAAATCCAACAAATGCTACGTTCAGCAAAGGACAAGAGGGATCCTCTCACCTCTGCAGGAGTCTACCGTATACCATGCAGCTGTGGACAAGTCTACATAGGGACCACCAAACGCAGCAGCATTGCCCAGACACGCATCAAGGAACATGAAAGGCACTGCAGACTACTTCAGCCAGAGAAGTCAGCCATAGCAGAGCACCTGATGAACCAGCCTGGACACAGCATATTATTTGAGAAGACAGAAATGCTGGACCACACCAACAACCACCATGTCAGACTACACAGAGAAGCCATTGAAATCCACAAGCATGTGGACAATTTCAACAGAAAGGAAGAGACCATGAAAATGAACAAAATCTGGCTACCAGTATTAAAAAACTCTAAAATTATAACAGCTAAACAACAGAGAGGAAAAAACCAGGCACAGATTAACACCTCCCAGGAACAGATTTTCCCAGGCTCAGGCAGACCTTCAAATGCTAATGAAGGTGATCAGCTAAGCATTCACACCTAACTGCAGCAGGGAAGAGCTCCTTGCCCCACCCCAGCCATTCCACAGATATACAACCCATTGTCCTAATTCCAACAGACCTCATACCTCTGAGGATGCTTGCCATAGATGCAGGCGAAACGTCAGGAGAAATGCCTCTAGAACATGGCTCTATAGCCCGAAAAAACCCACAAGAACCTAGTGATTCCAGCCATGAAAGCCTTCGACAATTACTGCAATAGTTAACAAGGAAAATAACTCTTGGCCTATGAGTAGGAATACTTTCCTCGCTTTCCTAGGGAGAGAGGAAAGGTGAAGAAGCAACTCTCTTCATTAAATAAATAGCAAAATGGCCCTCAGTCACACAACAAATCCTATGCAAGTTTACTTGGATCCAATTGCTGCTTGTGCTCAACATGTCAAGTAAGAGTGTTTTGGAATTCAGCTAGAATTGTACTTCAAATAATAGTTCCATTTTATCTGGGAAGCAGAAAGTGGTGTTTAAGAATAAAACTATGTGCAAGGTCGTAAGCTTTGGAGGGATCCCAAAGAACAACTTGTTTCAGTGTAGGAAATCTACAACTTAAGGATCCCTGAAAGGTGGCTGTCTAACCTCTGCTTGAAAACCTCGAGATAAATTGTTGTTCATGATCTGAAACATGTTTGTGGGCAAGGACTGGGAAACGATTATATTTGCAGAATATCTGTTTTACAAGGTAAGTAATCCTAATTTTGCAATGCCAGTACGGGGATCAGTATAAAACCTATGGGTTGGCAAGGTTATAGTGGCCATATTATGCTTAAATCTACCCTACAATATGTACTAAGGCAGTGTGCCTTAGGATGCATTTACACTATAGAATGAAAACAGTATGACACCATTTTAACTGCCCTGGTTCAATAATACGGAGTTGTAGGAGCCCCCGGTGATGCAATGGATTAAACCCTAGTGCTGGCAGGACGCATCGCAGGTTCAAATCTAGGGAGAGCGTGGATGAGCTCCCTCTGTCAGCTCCAGCTCCCCATGCAGGGGTATGAGAGAAGCCTCCCATAAGGATGGTAAAATATCAAAAACATTTAGGCATCCCCTGTGCAATGTCCTTGTAGACAGCCAATGTTCTCACACCAGAAGTAACACAAAAAAGGGGGAGTTGTAGCTATTATTCTTTTATTCTTTATAAAAATGGGCATTGATCAGAAGAAGTGTCCAAACTCATGTAGACATCTGCTTCTTTTGGCTCCAGGTGTTTTGATATTGTGGAAGGACACTGATTTTTTATTCTATAAGCAATGCTGTGGAAGTGGGTCATTTTTCAATCATCCAAAACACTTGAATTCCCATGAGAACAAATGATAACCTAGACTGAATCACTTAATTCAAAACTGTGTTGGTCTTGTTAGTGTTTTAATTTGTCTGGATGAGATTTAAATTTTATTTATTATCTGTCCCACAGCCTGAGATCTCCATATAAAGGATGAGACACAAATATGATGGTTTATTTATTTATTGTGTCAGGGGCAACCAGACCATTGTATTACATTTCTAACAGAACAAAACAAACAAACATACAAAAGACACAGAATTTGCAAACTTGATAGTTGATTAAATGTCCTTTGACCAGTATCTGGCCACTTGGAGTGCCTCTGGTGTTGCCGCAAGAAGGTCCTCCATTGTGCATGTGGCAGGGCTCAGGGTGCATTGCAGCAGGTGGTCAGTGGTTTGCTCTTGATGGAAAGAATAAGAGCCAACATAATATAGTGATTTTGGGATTTGACTACATCTCTGGAGACCAGGGTTCGAAGCCCTGCCAATACCCCCCCCCCCCTTTCCCGGTGACCTAAGAGAAACCTGTAGTAGATAAAACCTTAAGATCACCATAAGTCAAAAATGACTTCTAGTCATACAACTCTATGTCTCCTCTTAATCTTCATTTCTCCAGGCTAAAGATATTCAGTTTCTTAACCCACTCTTCATCGAGTTTCATGGCTTCTATGCCTTTTAGCATTTTGACTATCCTTCTCTGGTTACTTTCCAGCTTGTCCATATACTTCTTGAAATATAATGCCCAGAACTGGACATAGGGTTACTTCAGTGAGATCTGACCAAAGCAGAAGAGAATGGAACCACAACTTCCCTTGATCTAGTCCAGGGGCCACCAAACTAAGGCATGCGAACCAGATATGGACCTCCAAGGTCATTTACCCAGCCTGTGCCCTAAATGTTTGAGTTCAGGTCGTCCTGAGTCTGAAACAACTTGAAGGCACATCAGTACAGCAATCCTAATCAAGAAGTGCAATAATTGGTAATGACAAAAGGAATGGAATAACGGAAAATGGTACTGAATTGTGGTTTGGACGATGAGACGACGCGGAATGGCCTTCGTAGTAATCATGATGTTTTTTGATGATGATGTTTTTGTTAATGCTGGACTTGGATATTTTAGATTGTGTTTTGAATTTTGTACCTTGTTCTTTCTATGTTGTACACCGCTGTGAGTCGCCCCCGGGCTGAGAACAGCGGTATATAAGCAAAGTAAATAAATAAAGTAAATAAATAATTTGACTGTCATCTGTCCCACACTTCCCATTGAAATCTTGGTAAGTTTATGTTGGTTACAATTGTTCTTAATTTTAAATATTGAATTGTTCGTTCATGTGTTTTTTTGTTGTTGTTTTTTTGCACTGCAAATAACATATATGTACTGCTATGGCTGACTTCTCTGGTTGAAGTAGTCTGCAGTGCCTTTCATGTTCCTTGATTCGTGTTTTGTCCACAGCTGCATGGTACACGGTAGACTCCTGCAGAAGTAAGAAGTATCCCTCTTCTCCTTTGCTGAACGTAGCATTTGTTGGATTTTCTTGGTGGGTCTGTAGATAGTTTGTATGTTGTGTTTCCTCATCAGCTTCTCTATGTGGTCAGTGATTCCCTTGATGTATGTCAAGAACACTTTTCCTCTGGGTGGATGTTTGTCTTAACTCTCGTGGCTTGTTCTCGGTCTTGCAGTTATTCTACAAATGCTACGTTCAGCAAAGGACAAGACGGATCCTCTCATTCTGCAGGGGTCTACCATATACCATGCAGCTGTGGACAAGTCTACAGAGGGACCACCAAACGCAGCATCACCCATTCATGAATCAAGGAACATCAAGGGTCTGGAGAACAAGCCCTATGAGGAGCGGCTTAAGGAGCTGGGCATGTTTGGCCTGAAGAAGAGAAGGCTGAGAGGAGATATGATATCCATGTATAAATATGTGAGAGGAATCCACAGGGAGGAGGGAGCAAGCTTGTTTTCTGCTTCCATGGAGATTAGGACAAGGAATAATGGCTTCAAACTACAAGAAAGGAGATTCCATCTGAACATGAGGAAGAACTTCCTGCCTGTGAGAGCCATTCAGCAGTGGAACTCTCTGCCCCGGAGTGTGGTGGAGGCTCCTTCTTTGGAAGCTTTTAAACAGAGGCTGGATGGCCATCTGTCAGGGGTGCTTTGAATGCAATATTCCTGCTTCTTGGCAGGGGGTTGGACTGGATGGCCCATGAGGTCTCTTCCAAGTCTATGATTCTATGATTTCTTCAAAAATGCACACAACTGTCTCAAGAAAGGGGGAAAATTCTGTATTTTTCCTCCTTCAGGAGAATGAAGCAGTTAAGGATTTATATCCCTTTAAAAAAGCCAATCTCTACAAATGAGCATGGCTTATGTTTATGAATATTTGCTTGGCCCAGTTTGAATACCTAATCTGGATTTCCATAGCAAAGCATATGCACATTCGGTCTCAAAACCAGTCCTTCGAAATCGCCGATCAATAATTTATTACTCCAAACTCCAAAATTGCTGCTATACTGTCAAACCTATCTATTTCTGGAGATTTAATTCCATTACGAAGGAGAGAATGAGAGGGAGAACATACAGAGGGAGAGGGAGAGGAAAGGAAAGGGAGGGTTAATCTTTCCATCTTTTGGAAGAGCGCTGGCTCCTCTCGCTGTGAATTCCAAATTTATGAGCAACTGCTATTGTTGGCGCTCCCTTTGAGGAGGAATATATATATATGTTTCAAGGGCTGGGACGTAGTGCAGAATAATTGGTCAAGTCCCTGTGTTCTCTTTGAGTTTCCCACTGTGAGAGTCAGAGGTCAATCAGATCTATGGAAGCAGGATTCCCTCTCATCTTTTTTTTGCTCAAGAAGACTTTGGCTTTAAGCTAATTTCCGTCCTTTCTCTCTTTTCCCCTGCCACTCGCTCTCTTCTGTGAAGCGTGCCACATTCTCAGAGTCCTTCAAGAAAAGTGCCAGGGGTGCTTCAGGAAGTGATATGTCAAAACTCTTCCAAATTACTCACTGAAAATGACTGTTGAAGTCGAGTTGCCAAAAAATGATGTCTTGCACTGTGTGCTGCATATGAGGGAGTCTCGCCACTCCAGGCTGACTTGGTAGAAGTGGAGCATTCGGAATCACTCCACTCTGGCTTCAGACCTTATTTGGTGACCAAAGACATGAATGAATGAATAAATAAATAAAGAGTTTGAAGAACTCATAAGGACCACCCAGTCTAACCAGATTCAGCCACGCAGGAGCAAACAGTCAACGACCCCTGAAAGATGGCTATACAACCTCTTATTAAAAAGCTCCAGAAAAGGAGACTCCACCAGACTCAAAGGCAGCAACATATTCCACTGCCAAACAGCTCTCACCACCATGAACATCTTTTTAATGTTTAGGGAGAATTGTTTTCCTGTCATTTAAATACATTTCTCGGTGTCTTAGCCTCTAGATCACTGCTTATAGAATCATAGAATCAAAGAGTTGGAAGAGACCTCATGGGCCATCCAGTCCAACCCCCTGCCAAGAAGCAGGAATATTGCATTCAAATCACCCCTGACACATGGCCATCCAGCCTCTGTTTAAAAGCTTCCAAAGAAGGAGCCTCCGCCACACTCCAGGGCAGAGAGTTCCACTGCTGAACGGCTCTCACAGTCAGGAAGTTCTTCCTCGTGTTCAGATGGAATCTCCTCTCTTGTAGTTTGAAGCCATTGTTCCGCGTCCTAGTCTCCAGGGAAGCAGAAAGGAAGCTTGCTCCCTCCTCCCTGTGGCTTCTCAACCTTCCCAGTGCTGCAACCCCTTAATATAGTCCTCATGTTGTGGTGACCCCCAATTATAAGATTATTTTTGTTGCTACTTCATAATTGTAATTTTCCTACTGTTAGGAATCCTAATATGCAGGATGCATTTTCATTCACTGGACCAAATTTGGCACAAATACCCAATATACCCAAATTTGAATAGTAGTGGAGTTGGAGAGGGATTGGTTTTGTAATTTGGAAGTTGTAGTTGCTGGGATTTATAGTTCACCTATAATCAAAGAGCATTCTGAACTCCACCAATTGTAGAATTGAACCAAATTTGGCACACAGAACACCCATGACCAACAGAAAATACTGGAAGGGTTTGGTGGGAATTGACCTTGAGTTTTGGAGTTGTAGTTCACCTACATCCAGAGAGCACTGTGGACTCAAACAATGATGGATCTGGACCAAACTTGGCACAGATATTCAATATGCCCAAATGTGAACACTGGTGGAGTTTGGGGACTACCCGAATCCCCTTTGGCTAGATGGTGGTGGGGTATAAATAAAGATTATTATTTATTATTATTAAATTTTGAACGACAATTTCCTAATCCCCCCAGCAAATATAGCCAAGGACCTTGGGTGTAAACCTATCCAGTGACCAACGCAATCCTGCAGAGTTCTGTTTTCAGTAGTGATCATTCACAATATCTGCCCTCCCAATTTCGGGAGGCTCCCGAAAAACAGAGCAGAGCCTCCACCGAAATCCAGGACACTGAAACGGATTGTGGTTTACTCGGAATGCACAAGCCTAATATCTACTATGCATTGCCATACTTTACTATAACAATTTATCTAATAAATACACACACACCGTGGAAAAACTGCATGACATTACATTTCTCCTTATTAAAAATTCAGGTATTTTTTCTCTCAAGAAATATTTTTTCTGGACTTAGGCACTTGGTTGAAAGCAGCATTTTAACACATCCCTGGACCTCTGGGAAAGTGTGCACTTTGTCGAAATCATTTGGACATTTCTGAGGCTTACAAAGTGTTCCTAAGAAATGGACGCAGCACTCAGACATTCATTCATTCATTTATTTCTTTATTAAAAGGAAAATAATGTTAACTGCCAAAATGTGCATTTCTAGAAAATGATATGTAGAAATGTTTTTGAGTCAATGAATGGAAAAGGCGTAAAGTAGAAAAATTGTGCAATAAATATAGAGATTAGAGAAAATTGTGTTTTTCATTAATTCCCGTGGGAGGAAAACAACAGTATCCTCGTTATATCTTCTTCTTATTAGTGGTATTATCTTTATTTATATCCCAGCTTTCTCCCCATGAGGACTCAAGGCAGCTAACATCTATCCACACTAAACAAAGTAAAAAAAAACCCAAAACAATTAAATAATAATAGGTAAAGGTAAAGGTTTTCCCCTGACATTAAGTCCAGTCATGTCTGACTTTTGGGGTGTGGTGCTCATCTCCATTTCTAAGTCGAAGAGCCATCGTTGTCCATAGACACCTCCAAGGTCATGTGGCCGGCATGACTGCATGGAGCGCCGTTACCTTCCCGCCGGAGCGGTACCTATTGATCTACTCACATTTGCATGTTTTCGAACTGTTAGGTTGGCAGAAGCTACGTCTGACAGCGGAAGCTCACACCGCTCCCTGGAATCGAACCTGCGACCTTTCGATCAACAAGCTCAGTGTGGTAAAAAACGAATTAAAATACAGCAAATACATTAAAATGGCCTTTAAAACTCATTTCCCCAATCCCACTCATTGTGAACTAGGAGTTGTTTGTAAGTCAAATGTTTGTAACCTGGAGACTGCCTGATACGCTCAAAACCCAAAAGACTTCTATAGAAAAGAAGGAAAAGGGGGGGAAATGCTGATCAATTTGGGGATATGAACAAGTTCAAGACTGATATCATTTTACAACCTTGCATTAGTGACTTTGGGTACGTCTACACTGTATAATTATTAAGATAGTTTGATACCACTCAAACTACAGAAAAGGAGATTCCACCTGAACATGAGGAAGAACTTCCTAATTGTGAGAGCTGTTCAGCAGTGGAACTCTCTGCCCTGGAGCATCGTGGAGGCTCCTTCTTTGGAGGTTTTTAAGCAGATGCTGGGTGGCCATCTGTTGGGGATGCTTTGGATGTGATTTTCCTGCTTCATGTCAGAATGGGGTTGGACTGGATGGCCCACGAGGTCTCTTCCAGCTCTTTGATTCCATGATTCTATGATTCTTACTGTCATGGCTCAATGCTACAAGTTCTTTAGCGTAATAGTGCTGGTGCCTCATCAAATCATTGAATCCTAGAGTTGGAAGAGACCTCGTGGGCCATCCAGTCCAACCCCATTCTGCCAAGAAGCAGGACAATCATGTTCAAAGCTCCCCCAACAGATGGCCATCCAGCCTCTGTTTAAAAGCCTCCATAGAAGGAGCCTCCACCACACTTCGAGGTAGAGAGTTCCACTGCTGAACAGCTCTCACAGTTGGGAAGTTCTTCCTAATGATCAGGTGGAATCTCCTCACCAAACTACAACTGCCAAAATAATAGCACTGAGCCATCACAGTTAAAAGTGGTGTCAAACTGCATTAAATCTACAGTGTAGATGCACCCCATAGCACATTAAATGGGCAATGTTGTTGGACTGTCAACTTTAAGACATGGCAGTTAAAGTGCTATCAAACTGCATTAATTCTACAGTGTAAATGAAACCAGAGAGTTAAGAAATGTATACAGGTAACATTCTGCAAAGAATGTTAAAACCATAAAATAGAAGCAGACGATAAATGTGATTCTCTATCGATGGGAGGCAGTAAACAAGTCCTGATATTCTTTACCTTGCCCCAGTGCATTTTGTCACCGGGGAGACAAACAAGGAGAAGCTTATATCTGCTGCCACAATTGGACATACATTGTAAGCAAAAAGTGAGGATAAAAATCTTTCGCAACAGTTTTTTCTCCAAATGCCTGGAGGGATTTGCACAAATGAAGGGCCTATCCTCAGGCTCAGAAGATGCATTTCCCTCAGTCCTCTGGGTCCTTTCACATCACTCCCTGGGACAAGAAGCAATAGATCTGTATGCCTGTTTAACACAACTGAAGTTTTACGGAGACCCAAATGTCTCCAGAACAAACACAACCGTGCCTCAGTTAACAAGTGTTCCTGGGCATGACTTCTTGAAGTGAAAATTTGCACTTTGGGGAGAAATAATATGAAAAGACTAACTGTACACGCCACACGTTGCTGTGACTAATCTTGCCTCCCTCTTTGTCTCCTTCTTTTTTTCTCTCTCCTTCCTTCCTTCCTTCCTTCCTTCCTTCTCTTCATCTTCCCTTCCTTTCCCCCTTTCTTCCTTCTCTACCTATTTATCACAACTCAGGATAGATTTGCCTTGCTCAGAACACCACCACACACCAAGGCTGTAGGTTTTGTAGTTTATTGACGAAAAAGCAAAATCATAAACATAGAAATAAGGTTGCAAAAGTTCCATAGCTCAAAACAGAGTCTTAAATGCAAAGGCAAAGTTTCCAAGGTTCAAAGGCAAATAACATGAAGTATAATCCACAAGCATCGGTCAAACAAGAATCCATGGCCGCATGACAAAGTTCCCAGAAACCAAGATCAAAAACAAAGTCCCAAGAAGCCAAAAGCTTTCCGCAAAGGCCGAGGCAATTCCAGAGAAGTTAACAGGGTGTAAGCAAAGTTGCACTGACAAAGGGTTGACTTCAATCAGATCGTTAAATATGTTTTCCTTGCATGAAAGCATTACGTTGACCTCGAACTTTCTGTTTGTTAGCAAGCCGAGCACTTCGGCATACCCTTAATTGCAAACGGTCCTCCCTAACTTAATCTCCATCACCTTCAAGGCTGAATAACTCATTATCCTGGGACTGACCAGCCTGGGAATCAACAGACAGTGAGCTTACAGATGGAGCGGTCGACTCCTCCACCTGCAGCTGTGAAGTTTCACCTAAATCATGATCCTCTTCTAAAACAACATTCCTTTCCCTGAGAAACTGAAATGCTGCCTTGTTTTCAGTATCAACACTGTCTGCATCAACAACAGGGACATGTTCAGAAATCTGTAACCCGTCATCCTCCTCGTCCTGAGGAAACTCAGGCTCAGAAAGCTCAGGCTCAAACTGAGCCACAACACTAATCTTGGACTACAACTTCCAGCAGTCCTCTTGATCAATCTATCTACTTACCTATATCTAATCTATCTACCTGGAGGATTGCTGGGAGTTGCAGTCCAGGAATAGGAAATTGGAAATATGCAGGGATTGGGATAATCTTAAAGAGATCCAAGGAGAAGAAAGCTTGTATCTTGGAAGCGGCGCATTTGGATCATCCTCCTCTTCTAAAGGACCTGGCCTAGGGGATGCTGGGAGCTGAAAGAGAGTGTGGATATGCTACTGTGTGTTTTGTTTGCTGGGGGAGTTGTTTCTGCACATGGGCTGTAGTGTCTTCTTACTTTTTTTGGCTTTTTAAGTCTCTTCTGCTGTGTTTTTCAATGTTTTTTATGAGTGATGATCACTCATTGGGCTGAGAGGTGTCTTGTGTCTAAATTTGGTGTCAATTCATCCAGTGGTTTTTGAGTTATGTTAATCTCACAAACGAACATTTATATTTTTATTTATATAGAAGGAGGAGAGGCTGATAAAGTACAACAATAAAGAAAAGAGAAGATCAATGCAAATGAAGAGGAGATCGGAGCAAACCTTTATCCAAAAATAACTTTTTCCATCTCCTTGCTTGCACACAAGGAGAAAACAAAATAATTTCCATTCCAAAGAATCTTATCATTACTAAACAGTGTTGGGTTTTATCTGCCGAGCATATCTATGCTTGTATTCCTCCCCTTCCATTTAAAAAATGTAGCCTGTTGTTTATTGATATCTCTTTAACGTTGTGCCACATTACCCTTTCTTTGATTTTCTTTCCCCAACACTACATGTTGAGCAGGCTTAATATAGCAACACACGACGCAAACACAGAATTAGTACATATTTCAGTGAACAGCAAAATTTAAATCCTAGTCATTTCAGAAGTTCTGGCATCACTCACTGCCTTGCTATTGTTGAATAATAAATAGTGAATTGTGTATGGTGTGGATTACAGAGAGAGTTAATGTGGTATAGAGGTTAAAATGTTGGACTTGGCTAGGATTTGAAGGAACCATTCTGTAACTGCAATATGTTGTGCCCAGGGTCAACCACCAAAAGGTATGGCTATATCCAGTGCCAGACCATGAGAACATCCTCTTACACAACAAACAATCTTTAGATATGGCCATGTTCTAGAAGCATTCTCTCCTGATGTTTCACCTGCATCTATGGCAAGCATCACAACCTCTGAAGTCTCACAACCTCTGAGGATGCTTGCCATAGACGCAGGCGAAATGTCAGGAGAGAATGCTTCTAGAACATGGTCATATAGCCCGAAAAACCTACAACAACCCAATGATTCCAGCCATGAAAGCCTTTGACAATCTTTAGATACATTCTGTGCTGGTAATATGGACTACAGGTAAGGATTACTACATATGCATTAGATATGGCTCATGTACCCTTTTGTCATTGTCTGCATAACTCTGAACATATAGTTGCACTGGAGGAGCCAGTGAAGTGGTCTCTTTAGTGTAGTGGTTCTCAACCTTCCTAATACAGTGATCCCTTAATACAGTTGCTCATGTTGTGGTGACCCCCAACCATAACATTATTTTCGTTGCGACTTCATAACTGGAATTTTGCTACTTCTCTGCTATCATAATGTAAATAGCTGACATACAAAATGCATTTTCATTCAATGGACCAAATGTGGCACAAATACCCAATGCACCCAATTTGAATACTGGTGGGGTTGGGGGGATTGATTTTGTCATTTGGGAGTTGTAATTGCTGGGATTTACAGTTCACCTACCAACAAAGAGCATTCTGAACTCCACCAATGATTGAATTGAACCAAGCTTAGTGCCCAGAACTCCCATGACCAACAGAAAATGCTGGAAGGGTTTGGTGGGCATTGACCTTGAGTTTTGGAGTTGTAGTTCACCTACATCCAGAGAGCACTGTGGACTCAAACAACGACGGATCTGGACCAAACTTGGTATGGCTACTCAATATGCCCAAACGTGAACACTAGTGGAGTTGGGAAAAAACAGACCTTGACATTTGGGAGTTGTAGTTGCTGGGATTTATAGTTCACCTACCACCAAAGAGTATTCTGAACTCCACCAATGATTGAATTGAACCAAGCTTAGTGCCCAGAACCCCCATGACCAACAGAAAATACTGGAAGGGTTTGGTAGGCATTGACCTTGAGTTTTGGAGTTGTAGTTCATCTCCATCGAGAGAGTGCTATGGACTCAAACAACGATGGATCTGGACCAAACTTGGCAAGGCTACTCAATATGCCCAAACATGAACACTAGTGGAGTTGGGGAAAAAACAGACCTTGACATTTGGGAGTTGTAGTTGCTGGGATTTATAGTTCACCTAGAATCAAAGAGCATTCTGAATCCCACCAACGATCAAATTGAGTTGAACTTTCCACACAGAACCCCCATACTGTGTTTTCTGATTAGCTTTAGTGACCCCTCTGATATCCCATCGCAACCCCCAAGGGGTCCCGACCCCCAGGTTGAATAACACTGCTCTAGTGAAAAAAATAGTGGTTTTATTTATAGTGTTTTTGATTCTGCCTGAGCCTCTAATCCAGTGTTTCTCAACCTGGGGGTTGGGACCCCTGTGGGGGTCGCGAGGGGATGTCAGAGGGGTCACCAAAGACCATCAGAAAACATAGTATTTTCTCTTTGTCATGGGTGTTCTGCGTGGAAAGTTTGGTCCAATTCTATCATTGGTGGGGTTCAGAATGCTATTTCATTGTGGGTGAACTATGAATCCCAACAATCACAATTCCCAAATGGCAAGGTCTATTTTCTCCAAACTCTACCAGTGTTCACATTTGGGCATATTGAGTATCTGAGCCAAGTTTGATCCAGATCCCTCACTGTTTGAGTTCACAGTGTTCTCTGGATTTAGGTGTACTACAACTCCAAAAACTCAAGGCCAATGTCCATCTGACTCTCCCAGTATTTCTCTCGGCCATGGGAATTCTGTGTGCCAAGTTTGATTCAATTCCATCATTGGTGGAGTTCAGAAGGCTCTTTGATTTTAGATGAACTATAAATCCCAGCAACTCCAACATTCCCAAATGACAAAATCAAACACCCCCCACCCCTCAACCCCACCAGTATTCAGATTTTGGCATATTAGGTATTTGTGCCAAATTTGGTCCAGTGAATGAAAATACATCCTGCATAGTAGATATTTATATTACGATTCATAACAGTAGCAAAATTAAAAAAGTAGCAACAAAAATAACATTATGGTTGGGGGTCACCACAATGTGAGGACCTGTACTAAGGGGTCGCGGCATTAGGAAGGTTGAGAACCACTGTTCTAATCCCAGTAAATGCAGAGGGATGGTTGTATTGCAGGGTGCCCTGGATGCACAATAGAGTTTTTGATCTAAATATTTTAAAATACTGTATGTAAAGAAATCTTTATATGTTTGATATTATCATCATCCTCGAAGCTCACCAGTATTGGGCAGGCAATGTTTTAGGGTACATCTTTACTCTGCTAAGGAGTTTGGTGAGTCACCAGTACTCTGTGACAGAGAAGGTGAAAGGCCATGTAAAACTACAACGCCCGGGATTCCCTAGAATTGAACCACAGCAGTTAAAGTAATGTCCAACTGCATGAATTCTACAGTGTAGGTGCCCTCTTATTCTCCAATAATATAGAAGGATCTCCAAGCTGGTGGGAAGGTGAACTTAACTTGGGGAAAAAGCCCTTCAAATTGCAAGTGCTTTAAAAAAAAATCTGAAACACAACGGTAATAGCACATTTTTTTTCCGTCAAGAGCAGAGCCACTCTCCAGGGAGCATGACAAGAAAATCAAGGCAGGAGAACATCACTCAACCTAAGAAAAGTCAATCCAGAGAAGTTTGAGGGCTGTCACTCCCTACATGCATTTTTTAGAAAGCTGCCAAGGAAGCATAGCTTGAAAAAGAACTGCAATCCAGATGGATTCCCTGTCAAATTCTTTAAAATATTTAGGGATCTGCTGTTGGAGAAAGTGTATGCTTCTTTTAGGCAAGATGGATAAACAAAAGCTTCACCCCCTGACTTATTTCACTTTGTTTTCCTTCTCTTTGCAATGGGAGCAACAGTCATTCCGTTGACATATGTGATATAGAAAATATAAATTTATAAATCACCACCAAAACAGAGTCAAGAGCTTTATGCTGGAGAACATTTTTTGCCAAGGAGAGGTTCTCCATCCACACGGTTAAATTAAAGTAGTTTGACACCACTTTAACTGCCAGAACTCAATGCTATGGGATCGTTGGAGCTTTAGTTTATAGTCATGTGTGCAGTATTTGTTTATTCCATTCACTAGCTGTATGTACAACGCATTGCTGTAGCCAACCTTCCCTCCCTCTTTCTCTCCTTCCTTCCTTCCTTCCTTCCTTCCTTCCTTCCTTCCTTCCTTTCTTTCTTTCTCTCCTTCCTTCCCCTTTTTTTCTTTCCTTCCTTCCTTCCTTCCTTCCTTCCTTCCTTCCTTCCTTCCTTCTCTTCCTCTTCCCTTCCTCTTCCCTTCCTTCCCCCCTTTGCTTTCCCTTCCCCTTTCTCTCCTTTCTTCCTTCTCTACCTATTCTTGGACTGCAACTCCCAGCAGTCCTCCTAATCAATCAACCTACTTACCTATCTCTATCTAATCTATCTATCTGAGGGATTGCTGGGAGTTGCAGTCTAGGAACAGGAAATTGGAAATATGTAGGGATTAGGACACTCTCAAAGAAATCCAAAGAGAAGAAAGCTTACATCTTCGAAGCAGTGCATTTGGATCATCCTCCTCTCCTAAAAGGCCTGGTCTAGGGGATGCTGGGAGCTGTAGTCTGGAAGAGAATGTGTCGGGGGAGTCATTTTTGTGCATGTACTGTAGCATATTTTTCCTTTTTTTTTTTTGGCTTTTCAAGTCCCTTCTGCTGTGTTTTTCAGTTTTTTTGTGAGTGAGGTCACTCACTGGCCTGATAGGTGCATTATGTTCAAATTTGGTGTTGATACTGCCTGCCTCACCTCGTCCACAGATGCTCTGCAGACAGAGGGGAAAGCATAAGAGAAATACTGGTATCTTAAGCCTTGTCTTTAACTTCACTTTTCTTCTGCAGATGAAGGGAAAACATCTCAGAATTAGTGGGATCTTAAGTAACTCTGATGCTTTTACTCCAGGTCGTAATGAAGGATATAAAGACAAACCATGCCATTGCCAAAAATGATGGGAAGGGAATTTATTCCCATTGCCACAAAGTGAAAGAGTAGGGATGTGAACTGGGCTGTGTGTGTGGTTGAAAAGATGCCACCAATTTGCGACAATTTTGTAAAGGAGCCACCGATTTGTGAAAAAGACACCACTTTGTAAGGGCTTATTAAATTGATAGCGTAGCTAATAGCTAGTAATGTTGAATTGGTCTTTCTTCAATGTATAGCGTGACTTAACTTGGAAAGGATTTGTAACAGAGGCTGGGCTTTATAAAAACTGTAACAAGTTTATTGAAATGTAGCAGAAGCTTGATGGTTTGAATGTTTCTTGACTCTTAGAGGCACATATCTTCAGAGGTTACACTTATAACATTCCTTAAAACAACTCTGGAAAGAACTCTTCCTTCTACTAAACAGGCTTCAAACTTATTTTTCTTCAAACTGTGTTTTTTTTTCCTTTGTGACATTGCTGTTGCAATAAAGATTCTCACTGGGTTTATCTCACCCTTTCTACTCATACACTAAATGCTAATATAAATAGGTCAACTTGACTTATCTAAACTACCTAGGCTAAAAGCCAAAACCTTCCTGATTCTCACTACAGTAGAATCAGCCTTACCCTGTAGTTTTTAAACTACAGTCTACCTTCCTGGTTCTCACCACTATAGAAGCAGCCACTCCTGCAGTTCACAGACTACAGACTGACCATTTTAAAATGGCTGCCCTACCAAGTGGCAGTTGGATCCACCCCTATTTCCATAGCAACTCAGCTCAAAGTGAGCTGAGCTGGCTACCAAATCCCCCCCCCCCCCAGTTATGCAACTTCAAATACTTACCCTCTCAAACGCCTATCTATAAATATACATAACAGTAGATTAAAATTTACACTTCACTACAGTGGTATGTAGAGGAACTTTGACATTTAGATGGAAAAAATTGTGCCCTCCCTGCCCTGCCTCCCTCCTGCTGCTCCTGGAAAAGTTAGAGGCAGGGCCAGTGTGGGAATGTTTTTAAGATTTTATTTATGGAAAGAAAAAAAATCCCTAAAAATCAGGGGATGACCCAAATGTTATAAAACTTGGTGGGCTAAGAGTGGTAAATGTGCCCTCAATGTGTGGCAATTTTCACCCCTCTGGGGCTAAAACTGAGGAAGGGGAGCTTGGGAAGGTCACCAATGTTGGCCAATTTTGTTCTTTTGGACCTGGAGCAAAACAGCTCATTTGGAAAGGTGCACATTTTCAGGAAAGGCACACAAAAACAGGTCCTTACAAGTGAAACAGACAAAAACAGATGGTGATTCTATATGAATGCACATGTTGTGGCTCAGCTTGATTCTGAGCCTGAAACCGAACCCTCTTGTGAGCCTGAAATGTTCCCTGATGAATAGGATGATGGGATTCAGATTTCTGGGCCTCTTCCTATGCCTTTTTCTGTGCCTCTTTCAGACAGTGCACCAGAGGAGTCGCTGGGAAAAGAATGCCAGTGAATTAGATAATGACCAGGTGCAGAGGCCTTCACTTGCTCAGCCTTCTCACGCTGATACTGATAGAGAAGAGAGTTAGTGAGCAGGCAGGAACGTTTAGATTGGCGGGTTTGCAGTTAGCTAGCAAGAAAGAAGCCAGGTTGGTGAAAGGTCACCGTAATGCTTTCATGTGGGCAAAAGCTATTTAGGCTTCTGGTTAACAAAAGGAAGGTGTCAGTTCAACATGGCTTTTTGCATGAAAGCTTCTATGGAATAACAGCTCTTGTGTTTCACTGTTTTTACCAGGAACTCTTGTTTGACCATTGCTTAAAGGATTATGTCTTCTGCTCTTACCTGAAGATCTTTGGAACTGTGTTTTGCATTTAACCTTTGTCTTTGGAACTCTGCATTGCTTATTCTATGCTTTGACTTTGATTTTTCCTCAATAAACTACAAAATCTATAGCTCTTGTGTGGTGGTGTTTGGGAGCAAGGTGAAGCCTACTCTGAGTTGCATCAGCACAAGATTAGTAGTTTTGTAAGACACCAGGACTCTTTGACAGAGAAAACTAAAGATCTTGTTGCATTTCTATGCTACATTCTGCCACACATCACCTAACTAGAAAACTAATGGAAATGAAGGAACAAAGAAGGAGATAGGTGTTGAAATTGCACAAATGTACAAAAGGCATATCACAATCCCATTTGGAACAAGACAGGTAGAAATTATAAGTTTGGAGAAAACAACAAAGAGGCTAGGATAATTTAACAGCCTTCCAGGTGGGACAAAGATATGCTAAATATATAGCATTAGTGGGTTTCCATAGCAGACTAAACAAAAGAAATTTTGCTCTCAAGCATACATAGGTGTTTGTTTCCGTTCCCTCTTTGAGCATCACCGCATGAGTCAAAGCCAACTGTGCCATCTCTTGCCATATGTATCTCCATCACAGCTGGGCAATAAATAAAGGGATAATATCCCACTCCGTTTACAGCCCCAAACCCTATTTCAAATGTACTGAATATCAACAAGACACCACTTTTTATCTGCCAATGGAGAAGGGCGGTGTATAATGGCATGTTCTCCTGGCATGTATTAACCTTAGCTATTCAACTAACCCTTTGGCATCATAAGGATGCCACATGAGTCCATTATAGCCTGTTGAACTCATTCAGTCTTGTTGATTTATCCGTTGGAGGATTGTTAAGTTCTCAAGCGTGGCAAGAGCGAATGGCTCCTGTGCATTTGAAAGCCCATAAATGGATATTTCGTTTAATATCATTACAATAGGCTGACCCCTTTGCTCTGCTTCCCCGTGTCTTGTCGAGTTATCATTCATTACCTGTTACTTTGTGGTTCATTAACTACCTGGGTATCTTTCGTTTTCCATTTGATTTTAATCTTCGAACTCCAGTACGGCTGAATTAAGTTTCCAAAAAGGGGAAAAAAGAACCATTTACTGAGAAATGCTTGGGAGAGGGAAAACCCTGCAGGAAAAAAGTGGAGAAAATATATACATATTCTCTTTCACTGTATTCTAACATTGCCCTCCAGCATAACAATACTTTTTAAGCTTTCTTTCACAGAACTCTGGCCAGAGAATTGAGATGCAAGAAAAGACATCCCAAGCTCGTGAAATTCAAGTTACAACATATTGGTTTCTGTTAAGGCTCCTAGCACTAGAAAAGACCTCAATCTGGAACAATACCATTCTGCCATGCAGAAATACTCAAGATGTCCATCCAGCTTTTGGCTTGAGGCCTCCAGAGAAGAACAGTCTACTGGACCCCAAGGCAGTGTACTCCACAACCAAACGTGTGCTGGTATGGCTGTACCAAAAGCTCCAACTTCCTTTTCTTTCTTTGAGTGTTTGCATGTATTCCAAAGTTCCATGCATTTTGCAATAAGATGGATTCCCTTGGTTTGCAACTATAGGGCCAATAACCCATCAATCATTGTTAAGTTTTGGTTCCGCCCCTTTCCCCAGGGCTCTGGGAGGAGAGGGAGCCATTTTAGGTCAGTCTTGCATTGGAAAGCATAGCTACAGGACGTGGAATAGCTCTGTTTCTCAGAGCATCCGGGGGAAATTCTGGAGGAAAACAGTTCCAAAGGACTCCAGCTGGAGAATCACAAAGCCTTGACTGGTAGGTCTACTTGGGACCCAAGAAGCAATTTGGATCCGGGAGTAGAGCCCACACCAGCAAAGTTTAGAAAGTAGATTGCCCAAGGAGGGGTTTAAAAGGGTTTTCCTCTTAAAGAAAAGAAGCAGTTCACGAAGCCAGTTGCCTGTCCCTTGTGGACAAGATTAAGAAAGCCACCAGTTGATTCGAAGCCTTGGAGTATTTGTTTGACCTATTGAAGATCTAAGAAGTATTTGATTGTTTTGTTGAAGACCTAAGCAATAATAAAGGCCTTTGTTAAACTTTTCAAGCTTCTAAAGACTTTGTATAGGAAAATCTTTAGGGCCTCTCAGCTGAGGCACCCCGGGTTCCCGCTGGGCACAAAGAGCATGTCCTGTTCAAAAGCCAATTGCTATAGGCCCAGCGCCTGACAGCACAGTGTCTCAAGTCAATATCAAGGGAAAATGTGCAAGAAAGTGATTATGAAGAAACACCTCCATTCCCCTGATTTGACTGTCCAGAAAGGTCTTCAACAACTGTCCAGAAAGGACTTGGATAAAAGGAGGAGGAGGAGGAGGAGGAGGAGGAGGAGGAGGAGGAGGAGGAGGAGGAGGAGGAGGAGGGGGAGAAAAAGCTGTTGTTCTCATCGGTCTCATCTTCTTGGATTTCTTTCATAAAATACAGCAAACCATTGCCACAATGTTGATTAAGCATTTCTATGTATGGTTTACAAAAATATATAGATATTTTAGAAGTTTGCTTCATTTTACACATTGTACTACATGCTACTTTCATATATTGTGTACATCTAAGATTACTTATAGATCAGTGGTTCTCAACCTTCCTAATGCCGTAACCCCTTCATATAGGTCCTCATGTTGTGGTGACCCCCAACCATAATATTATTTTCATTGCTACTTCACAACTGTAATTTTGCCCCTGTTATGAATCATAATGTATATATCTAATGTGTAGAATGTATTTTCATTCACTGGTCCAAATTTGGCACAAATACCCAATACTCCCAAATTTGAATACTGGTGAGGTTGGGGGTGATTGATTTTATCATTTGGTAATGCTGGAGTTGCTGGGATTTATAGTTCACCTAAAATCAAAGAGCCTTCTCAACTCCACCAATGATGGAACTGAATCAAACTGGGCACACAGAATTCCCATGACCAAGAGAAAATATTGGGAAGGTCTGGTGGACATTGACCTTGAGTTTTTTGGAGTTGTAGTTCACCTACATCCAGAGAACACTGTGGTCTCAAGCAATGATGAATCTGGATCAAACCCTGCACAAATACTCAATATGCCCAAATGTGAACACTGGTAGAGTTTGGAGAAAATAGGCCTTGCCATTTGGGAGTTGTAATTGTTGGGATTTATAGTTCACCCACAATAAAATAGCATTCTGAACCCCATCGATAGAATTGGACCAAACTTTCCACACAGAACCCCCATGACCAACAGAAAATACTATGTTTTCTGATGGTCTTTGGCGACCCCTCTGGCACCCCCTCGCGACCTCCCACGGGGGTCCCGACCCCCAGGTTGAGAAACACTGTTATAGATTTTTAATTTTTCCCTAAAAATCTCTCCCTCCCCATCTCACCATAAGTTTTTTAATAGCTTTCTGCTTCCCCATCCAAAGACATACGAAATGCAAAATTATATACGATACCATTATCTTACTATAAAATTCCATTCTATTTTCTGACTTCATTAATATTTTATAAATCTTCAAATCTCAGAGGAATCTTTACAGAAAAGGTTCCCAATAATTTCAAAAAAGGTTCTATTGATTCCTCTCTTATCAAAGAGGATAGTTATTCCAGCTATTTAAAACCTTTGTCTAACCCAGCCTCCTCTCTTCTATCCAAAGTAAGTATGTGTATGGGAAAACAGGCAGACAAATGTCAGCGTACTGGAAGAAGCAAAGACCACCAGCATTGAAGCGATGGTTCTCCGCCATCAACTCTGCAGGACTGGCCACGTTGTCCAGATGCCCGACCCCTGTCTCCCAAAGCAGTTTCTCTACTCTGAACTCAAGAACGGAAAACGGAATGTTGGTGGGCAGGAAAAGAGAGTTAAAGATGGGCTCAAGGTCAACCTTAAAAGCTCTGGCATAGACACTGAGAACTGGGAAGCCCTGGCCCTTGAGAGCTCCAGCTGGAGGTCAGCTGTAACCAGCAGTGCTGTAGAATTTGAAGAGGAATGAATGGAGGGCGAAAGAGAGAAATGTGCCAAGAGGAAGGCGTGTTAAGCCAACCCTGACCGGGACCACCTTCCACCTGGAAACCAATGCCCTCACTGCAGGAGAAAATTGAAATTGAATCCAGACAAGACAGAGGTCCTCCTGGTCAGTCGTAAGGCTGAACAGGGCATAGGGTTACAGCCTGTGTTGGACGGGGTCACACTCCCCCTGAAGACGCAGGTTCGCAGCTTGGGTGTGATCTTGGACTCGTCGCTGAGCCTGGAACCCCAAGTTTCAGCGGTGACCTGGGGAGCATTCGCACAGTTAAAACTTGTGCGCCAGCTGCGCCCGTACCTTGGGAAGTCTGACTTGGCCACGGTAGTCCATGCTCTGGTTATATCCCGCATAGACTACTGCAACGCTCTCTACGTGGGGTTGCCTTTGAAGACTGCTCGGAAGCTTCAAATGGTCCAGCGCTCAGCAGCCAGGTTGCTAACAGGAGCGGCACTCAGGGAGCATACTACTCCTCTGTTGCGCCAGCTCTGGCTACCAGTTTGCTACCGGGCACAATTCAAAGTGCTGGCTTTAGCCTATAAAGCCCTAAACGGTTCTGGCCCTACTTACCTCTCCGAACGCATCTCCTCCTATGAACCGACTAGGACACTAAGATCATCTGGGGAGGCCCTGCTCTCAGTCCCGCCTGCATCACAGGCACGCTTGTCGGGGATGAGAGACAGGGCCTTCTCAGTGGTGGCCCCTCGGCTGTGCAGATATCAGATCGGCCCCCTCCCTGCTGGCGTTTTGGAGGAAAGTGGAGGCCTGGCTGTTCGAACAAGCATTTGATTAAACAAGTGTAATTGAACATAGGAATATGGAATAATGGATGACGAGACTGGACTCTGATTTTACTGTTGAGGTGCTAATTATTGTTATACTGATGTTAATGATTTATGTGATAATTGTTTTTAATTGCCCTATACTTGTTTTGTGATATTTTGTACTCATGTTGTTCACCGCTTTGAGTCGCCTGAGGCCTGAGAAAAGCGGTATAGAAATAAAGTAAGTAAGTAAATACATAAATAAACATGCAGATCAAGAATAGGGCTCAACAGTCACCTACAGACCCACCACCAGTACACCAATCTTGGAAGACAATCCTACTCGGACTACGAGGGAACGCCTAAGTAAGTAAGTCTACTGTTTAGATTCACTATGAGAGGCCATCATTTGCTGTATTTTGCCCTGGTTTGACCAAGAGAGAGACTTGTCTGCTAAGTGGGTGTTCTATGGTAGGTTGTCCGTTTATCTGTTAACAGTAGGAAGCCTCAGACGGTTAAACACTTCTCAGACCTTTTATCCTCTTGTTTCGCTAATGTTGGCTGAAATTGGTAATAAATGCAGAAGGGGAGACAGCCAGGGCAGAGAGAACTGAACCCGGGCAATTTCAGAGTACAAAATTTTCTATAAAAAACCCTTCTGGTCTGAGATTGCCACTTTGCTGCAATCAAAATGCCGCTGGAAAGAAGCGGGGAGGAGAGAAAATTAAGCCTTTCTCTAAAGCTTCGGACATTAGGAGTAATGTCCTACTGAAACTTGATTCACTGCAACTGAAACTGGGATATTTGATTCACCGGGGAAATTACCTTCTTGCTTGCCGGAACTGGTGAAAAGCCCCGTCTGTTACTATAAAAAGGTCAGCTCCTTTCGCTCAAAGACATTTTTCATAACAAGGCATCAATGGCTTGATGAGGCTCCCATTTGTTGGCCTCGTGAAAGGGTTGAGAGATTCTGGTGCTTCGTTTTTCTCAAAGAAGGTCTTTGCCATGGCTCTGCAACTCGCTCCTATGGATATCCTTTACACATTTATAGGGAAAGGGTCTTGTCTGAAAAGGTGTTGCACTAGCAAAATCTGCATTGGGTTGTTGTAGGTTTTTCAGGCTATATGGCCATGTTCTTGAAGCATTCTCTCCTGACGTTTCGCCTGCATCTATGGCAAGCATCCTCATATAGATGCAGGCAAAATGTCAGGAGAGAATGCTTCTATAACATGACCATATAGCCTGAAAAACCTACAACAACCCAGTGATTCCAGCCATGATAGCCGTCAACAATACAAAATCTGCATTGTAGCATATCCTCCAACATTTCACAGACGAAAACCAAAACATACATGACCTAGAACATCAGAGCATGTTCAGGACGCAAATAGGAAGAATCCACAAGCTAGGAAAGGTTGCAGGCATCTGGCTTCATCTGAGTCAACTATGGGCCCTTCCGCACAGCCCTATATCATGGAATATCATGGCAGAAAATCCCACATTATTTGAGTGGATTCAGATAACCCAGTTCAAAGCAGATATTGTGGGATTTTCTGCCTTGATATTCTAGGATATAGGACTGTGTAGAAGGGCTCTAGGAAGAGCAAGATTCTGGGCGCATCTACACCAGTGGTTCTCAACCTGTGGATCCCCAGGTGTATTAACCTACAACTCCCAGGAATCCCACCCAGTTTACCAGCTATTAGGATTTCTGGGTGTTGAAGGCCAAAATATCTGGAAACCCACAGGCTGAGAACCACTGATCTACACTATAGAATTAATCTATTCTGACACCACGTTAACTGCCATGGCCCAATGCTACAGAATCCTGGGATTTGTAATGTGGTAAAACACCAACCCTTTAGCACACAAAGCTAAAGATCTCATTAACCACAACTCCCATGAGCAAACTCCCTTCTGGCAAGCAAACTAGTCAAATGGGTTGTTGTAGGTTTTTTTGGGCTATATGGCCATGGTCTAGAGGCATTCTCTCCTGACGTTTCGCCTGCATCTATGGCAAGCATCCTCAGAGGTAGTGAGGTCTGTTGGAACTAGGAAAAGGGGTTTATATATCTGTGGAATGACCAGGGTGAGACAAAGGACTCTTCTCTGCTGGAGCTAGGTGTGAATGTTTCAACTGACCACCTTGATTAGCACACAATGGCCTGACTGTGCCTGGGGCAAACTTTTGTTGAGAGGTAATTAGATGTCCCTGCCTGCTTCCTCTCTGTTGTTTTGCTGTTGCAATTTTAGAGTTTTTTAATACTGGTAGCCAGATTTTGTTCATTTTCATGGTTTCCTCCTTTCTGTTGAAATTGTCCACATGCTTATGGATTTCAATGGCTTCTCTGTGTAGCCTGACATGATCGATTGTCAGAGTGGTCCAGCATTTCTGTGTCCTCAAATAATACCCTGTGTCCAGGTTGGTTCATCAGGTGCTCTGATGAGAGAGAAATCAGCCATAGCAGCCCCCCCCCCCCCCCCAGGGCAATCTGCTTTCTAGACTTTGCTAGTGTGGGCTCTACTCCCGGCTCCAAAATGCTTCTTGGGTACCCGAGTACACCTACCAGCCAAGGCTCTGAAGAATTTCCAGCTGGAGTCCTTAGGATTTTTCCCACGAAAGTTGTAGGTCCGTTTCTCTAACCCAATAAGGGTTGTGCTGTAAAGCTGTTTCTCTTAAAAGCCTTTCTTTAGGGACTGTTCTTAAAGATGTGAGGCTGTAAATTCCCCAGCCAGAGCTTTTGGGACTGTTTACCCCCGGATTTTGTAAGAAACAAAGCTTCTCTACAGGTAGAAAACTTTCACGTCCTGTAGCTGAGCTTCCAACTGAACTAAAACGGTTCCCTTTCCCTCCTGAACGTGGAAAAAGGGTGAAACTAATACTTAACGATGATAGACAGTTGGCTAGCCCCATGAGTGCACCCTAGCAGGAACCATCCAACTGCAAAATGCATGGCCAGAACAAGCACATGCAATTGCTCAAAGAATGAAAGGGAGTTTGGAGCTCCTGGTACAGACGTACCAGCACAGGGATTCCGCTTGAACATTAGGAAGAACTTCCCGACTGTGAGAGCTGTTCAGCAGTAGAACTCTCTGCCTGAGACTGTGGTGGAGGCTCCTACTTTGGAGGCTTTTAATCAGAGACTGGATGTCCATCTATCGGGGATGCTTTGAATGTGATTTTCCTGCTTCTTGGCAGAATGGGGTTGGACTAGATGTTCCAGGAGGTCTCTTCCAACTCAATGATTCTATGATTCCACAGCACTGAGCCATGAGAGATAAAGTGGGATTATTGTTGTTGTTCATTCGTTCAGTCGTCTCCGACTCTTCGTGACCTCATGGACCAGTCCACGCCAGAGCTCCCTGTCGGCCATCACCACCCCCAGCTCCTTCAAGGTCAGTCCAGTCACTTCAAGGATTCCATCCATCCATCCATCTTGCCCTTGGTCAGCCCCTCCTCCTTTTGCCTTCCACTTTCCCCAGCATAATTGTCTTCTCTAGGCTTTGCTGTCTCCTCATGATGTGGCCAAAGGACTTCAACTTTGTCTCTAGTATCCTTCCCTCCAATGAGCAG
The DNA here is from genome assembly GCF_037176765.1 of Anolis sagrei. Lineage (NCBI taxonomy): Eukaryota > Metazoa > Chordata > Lepidosauria > Squamata > Anolidae > Anolis > Anolis sagrei. The sequence goes on along the minus strand of NC_090024.1, from coordinate 8,618,224 downwards.
CCGGGCTTTATTTCCTGGATGGACTGGTTGGATCTTCTCGCAGTCCAAGGCACTCTCAGCACTTTCCTCCAACACCACAGCTCAAAAGCATCGATCTTCCTTCACTCAGCCTTCCCGAAGGTCCAGCTCTCACATCCGTAGGTGACTACAGGGAATACCATGGCTTTGACTAGGCAATGGATCTTGGTTGCCAGTCTGATGTCTCTACTCTTTACTATTTTATCGAGATTGGACATTGCTCTCCTCCCAAGAAGTAAGCGTCTTCTGATTTCCTGGCCACAGTCTGCATCTGCAGTCATCTTTGCACCTAGAAATACAAAGTCTGTCACGGCCTCCACGTTTTCTCCCTCTATTTCCCAGTTGTCAATCATTCTTGTTGCCATAATCTTGGGGTTTTTTGGCATTAATTGTAAGTTCAAACTTTTATTTATTTATTTATTTCAAATATTTGTACCCTGCCCTTCTCTACCCCTGAAGGGGGACTCAGGGCAGCTATATTAATTCTACAGTGAGGATGCACCCTCTGTTATCTCTAAATGTGAATCAAGTCCTTGGCACATTTCAGCCAGATAAGAACACCAACTCAAAGATCAGAACATTTTATTTTAGCTGCAGAAAAAAGGCCTCTGGAGTCTCAAGACCATAAAACAAACAGACACCCAGAGCAAGACAAAGGACTAATCATTTACACATTTCTCTACGGAAATTACAGCACATACCTCAATACTTTATAGCCAGATCATCAATTAGTAGATCGCATTTCTTGGCACGTGCTACTTGGCAGGCCACGTAGGCGCATCCCATAATGTTCCTTCATTTAATTATTTCTACTTCATTAGCATGGTAAGCCTATATCTGGAAATGAGCGTTTTATTAGGGTAATGAGAATAAATGTTTAAAAAAACCCCCAAAAAACATCTCCTTAGCTTTGCTTGTGCCAGCCCGATTCTGGCTAAAGGCAGCATTATCAGGAAGCCCCCCTTGCTTCTCCAAATGTCTTTTGCATCCTGAATGATGCAAATCCAGAAGAGAGCAAGCTACAATGATGGTAACGGTGATTCCCTGTGATTTATTTGTGGGGAATTGGGGTGCAGGAAAGCTTGAAAGTCACTACAATCTCACCTCCCCGGGCTGCTTAAACCCACCAAATTGGGAGGGAGAGCCAATACTCCAGAGGACAGGAGCAGGATTCAAAACTATCTTGACAGATTAGAGAGATGATGGGCCAAAACTAACAAAATGAAGTTCAACAGTGAAAAATGCAAGATACTCCACTTAGGCAGGAAAAACAAAATGCAAAGATACAGAATGGGGGACAATGCCTGGCTCTAGAGCAGTACGTGTGAAAAAGATCTTGGAGTCCTCATGGACAACAAGTTAAACATGAGCCAACAATGTGATGTGACAGCAAAAAAAGCCAATGGGATTTTGGCCTGCATCAATAGGAGCATAGTGTCTAGATCTAGGGAAGTAATGCTACCCTTCTATTCTGCCTTGGTTAGACCACACCTGGAATATTGTGTCCAATTCCAGGATCCACAATTAAAGAGAGATGTTGACAAGCTGGAATGTGTCCAGAGGAGGACGACTAAAATGATCAAGGGTCTGGAGAACAAGCCCTATGAGGAGCGGCTTAGGGAGCTGGGCATGTTTAGCCTGAAGAAGAGAAGGCTGAGAGGAGACATGATAGCCATGTATAAATATGTGAGAGGAAGCCACAAGGAGGAGGGAGCAAGTTTGTTTTCTGCTTCCTTGGAGACTAGGACGCAATGGAGCAATGGCTTCAAACTACAAGAGAGAAGATTCCATCCGAACATGAGGAAGAACTTCCGGACTGTGAGAGCTGTTCAGCAGTGGAACTCTCTGCCCCGGAGTGTGGTGGAGGCTCCTTCTTTGGAGGCTTTTAAACAGGGGCTGGAAGGCCATCTGTCAGGGGTGATTTGAATGCAATATTCCTGCTTCTTGGCAGGAGGTTGGACTGGATGGCCCATGAGGTCTCTTTCAACTCTTTGATTCTATGATTCTTATGAGATGAGGGATCTCCTCAAAATCGTTCATCATTACTGTTAACACCACTCTTGCCATGCCTGTTTGGTCCGTATGTCTGTGTGCTTCAAACCTAAAGAGAGACTTCCTAAGGGAGCAGTGACATATTGATAAACTGTTCACTTTTTTTTGTAACAGCGGCCAGAATTATTTTTGCTAAATTTTGGGAACAGGAAATGATCCCTTCAAAGACACAATGGTTGGATAAAATAAATAAAAGAAAGAACATAAGCTGACATTTTTCCTCAAACAAAACAATGAGATAGGAATTAGAATGACAGACTGGAAGGTTTTTGAGGATGATATGAAAAATAGACATTAATCAAAAAGAAGGGGGATAAGCAAAATAGAAGATGAAGGGAAAATCTTTTTTTTTGTTTATTTTTAGTTCAATTCCACAGTTGGTGAAGTTCAGAATATTCTTTGATTGTAGGTTAACTATAAATCCCAGCAACTACAACACACAAATGACAAAATCAATACCCCCTCCCCAAACCCTATTCAAATATTGGATATCTGTGCCAAATTTGGTCCAGTGAATGAAAGTACATCCTGCATATCAGATATTTACATTAGAATTTATAACAGTAGCAAAATTACAGTTAAGAAGTAGCAACTAAAAGTAACTTTATGGTTGGGGGTCGCCACAACATGAGGAACTGTATTAAGGGGTCACGGCATTAGGAAGGTTGAGAACCACTGCTGTATTGACTGTCCAGAAGCTCCAAATAGTCCAACGAGCGGCAGCCAAGTTGCTAACAGGAGTGGCGCTCAGGGAGCAAACAACTCCTGTGCTGTGTCAGCTCCACTGGCTGCCAGTTTGCTACTGGGCATAATTCAAAGTGCTGGCTTTAGCCTATAAAGCCCTAAACGGTTCTAGTCCGACTTATCTATCCAAACGTATCTCTCCTTATGAACCACCTAGGACCTTAAGATCATCTGGGGAGGCCCTGCTCTCGATTCTGCCTTCCTTGCAGATGCGTTTGGCGGGGATGAGAGACAGTCTCTGGTTGTCTTGGGTCCAAGGAGATTTCGCAGCTGAGAAGCTTTTCAAGGTTCCCTCTTTCTCAATGGCTGCAAATGCCTGAACATTCACAGCCCCAATCTAAATGGCCTATATTTGACACAAAGCCTTCCTCTGATGCCACAGGACCGGTTTGAAGGAGCTTGGGTCTCCTCAACGTTGTCCAGGGCGATCTGGGCATGAAGTATGAGTCCCAAGGGTAAAAACCTTAGAATTGGTGATGAGAGGTAACTTAATCAAGGGCTTTAGAGCCAAGTCTCTTTCTCACGTCTATCTGATAGAAAGTTTGATGGTAGAATGGAAAAGGAAAAGCTCTGCTCTCCTCCAGGAAGAGGTGGAGCCAAGAAATTGAGCTGAGGAAGCAATATAACTGGTGCAAACAACATTGATTGACAGCTATAAATAACCAATCAATCCAACTATACATTTGCAAACTAGGCAAGTTTGGGCTTGTTATACAGTTTAAACCTTTGCACTTTAAAGTTCTATACACAGGTGGCGCCACTCGCACCATCACAGTGAACCGCCTTGAATCGCCTCTGGCTGAGAAAGGCGGTACACAAATGCGGTAAATAAATAAATAAATAAATAAAAGTGTAAATATGCTGCTCAGTGTATTAGTTTCTTTGGAAGAGCGAAAAACAAAACATTTTTCATTCACAATTTTTCACTTTTGTGTGGGGCCCATAAACCTAGCAAATGTGGAGAGTTAACTGTATATTTCAACAACTTGTATGTGTACTTTAGGAACCTAAATCCACTATTCCAACCGGAGAGCTAGAGCAACTAGTGTCCAGACATTTCAAACTGGAACTTCACAGCCTTTCTGATGCATCCCGTTTGTACCATCCCCTTCCAACGTTGTAGATAAAAGATTTTTGGATTTCCAGATACTCCTGTACGAACTCTAACACCGCATAGTCCTAATTTAGAGGATAAAACCAACAACCATAAAGAATCTTGATAAACACAGTGCCGCAGCCCCATTTCATATTTGGCAACTCAAGAAGGCTGAAGCTGAAATGTCTTGTTCTTTATATGTATTTTTGAGTTCTATCTGTTAATCCCTTCTGTATATAATGTGCGCTTGGGTTTCTTTGGCAGGCAATCCTGCGATCTGTAAAGACGTTTTGTCTATGCCATTACCAATCTGTTTCCACATTCGCGGGAACAGCCCGCACTAAAGACACCGAAGTTCTCCAACTTATATGTATATATAGATTTGACATTTTTCGTTAGCTAATTGATTTCAAAAAAAGGACGAGAGGGAAAGAGAATGAAAGGAAAAATCATGAAGACTGACAGATGAAAAGAAAAAAAACATGTTGGCAACTTGATTGGTTTCTCTTCTTTTAAATGCAACTGATTATTGTTCCTTTTTTTAAAAAAAATGCCATTTTGCCATTGGATTGCATCCACCAAAGAAAAGTCGTGCAAAAAAAATGTCAGTCAGTAGGAGGGAAGAAGCTGAAATTCAATAATTAAAGGCTTGGAATTGGAAAAGTGTGATCATATGCTTCACTTGGGAGGGGGGTGTATTTTTAACATGGACACGCATGCTGGTATGCACAGACAGGGACCTACCTATCATGATTTAGGTTCCAAAAGTTACAAGTGAGTTTTCAGTCTCTTGTGCCTACTGATCACTCCCCTTCCTTTCCACAATGATGTGATTGAAAAATAACCTTAAAAAGCAAATGTGAACAAAGGGGTATTTAGGTTCTTGTCATACAGATCCTATTGAAAGTGCCAATCAAATATTCTTTTGCTATTTTCTCATGACTTACATCTTGATATTATAACAAGATTCCTATAACCTCAAGACCCACATGTACACTTTCACACACCCAAGGAAAAATGGTTTCTCTAGAAATGTTTAGTTTCTAGGTAATCAACATCCACGACTTAAATCAAGAAATAGTTTTCTAAGATCTACAGAGACACTCGCTGGTACACCTCAGCAAGCGAGAGTCCAAAAGTGGCAGGCTCAAACTCAGAACCTCAATCAATGGCTGATACCAAATGAGGGACTCCCCCCTGGGCACACAGAAAACTGGGCGACTTGGAAGGCGCTGAACAGACTGTGCTCTGGCACCAGAGCCAACCTTAAGAAATGGGGCCACAATGTGGAATCCACGACATGCGAATGTGGAGAAGAGCAAACTACTGCCCACCTGCTGCAATGCAACCTGAGCCCTGCTACATGCATAATGGAGGACCTCCTTGCGGCAACACCAGAGGCACTCCAAGTGTCCAGATACTGGTCAAAGGACATTTAATCAACTACCAAGCTTGCAACTTTGTGTTTTGTCTGTTTGTTAAAAAAATGTAATACAACTGTTTGGTTTGCTCCTGACACGACTGATAAATTAATAAATAATAAATCCAGGTAATTCTATGGTATGCTTTTCTCAGAGATAGAATTGCATTGGAGCACCTTGCATGTGCAAAAATGACTTCCCCTGGCAAACAGTTGCATGTGACATCTGTAGACAGTCCATGTCTTGCAGGAGTATAGCAGAGTTTGGAGGACAATAGCTTAATAGCCTTGGTCTCCCTATGGATGTCCCGGTCCTCAAACACTCTCTGCTAAATTCAGTGTTGAACCACCCGAGAACCTCTCCCTGTGGATCTTACTGCAATAACTTGACTCACCAGAAACATTCAATGATATCTGATTCATTTTCTATGCAAACTATGGATTACCTGTTATCAAACCTGAACTCTAAAGTTGCATATGAAGTGGCAAATGTTGTTTATGTGCTATTGCTTGCAGGAAAGTCATTATGAATAGTGAACAGTACTTAATAGTAAAACACTGTGCTTGTTCATTTAAATATCACAATGGATGTTTTAGTATATATGTAAATTCAGGCATGTGTATTTTAATTTGTTTCTCCTCCATGCTTTTATCTAGAATTGTCCTTCCCTGAATATCATTACCTTGTATTGTTGTCTGCCAAATTGTTCTGGTCTTTGTAAATGAAATTTCAAATTGAGGAAAAGAGATCTGGCTTAAGAGACCTGCAAACCTTCACAATGATGAAAGAACTTGTTCATTCACCAAATTCTACTTGGTTCTAAGCTTCTAATTAGACAAATTGTGTAGAACTATTTTATATATTTACTAGTTGTACCCTCCACGTGTTGCTGTAGCCAACCTTCCCTCCCTTTTTCCCTTCTTTCTTTCTCTTCTTCCTTCCCTCCCTCCCTCTTTCCTTCCTTTCTTCCCCCTTTTCTTTCTCTCCTTCCTTCCTTCCTTCCTTCCTTCCTTCTCTTCCTCTTCCCTTCTTCCCCCCACCTTTTCTTTCCCTTCTCTTTCTCCCCTTTCTTCCTTCCAGACTACAGTTCCCAGCATTCCCTAGACCAGGCCCTTTAGGAGAGGAGGATGATCCAAATATACTGCTTCCAAGATGCAAGCTTTCTTCTCCTTGGATTTCTTTGAGAGCATCCCAATCCCTGTATATTTCCAATTTCCTATTCCTGGACTGCAACTCCCAGCAGTCCCCCTGATCAATCAATCTACCTACCTATCTGTCTCTATCTAATCTATCTATCTGGAGGATTGCTGGGAGTTGAAGTCCAGGAATAGGAAATTGGAAATATGCAGAGATTGGGATACTCTCAAAGAAATCCAAAGAGAAGAAAGCTTGCAGTTTGGAAGAAGTGCATTTGGATCCTCCTCCTCTCCCAAAGAATCTGGTCTAGGGGATGCTGGGAGCGGTAGTCCAGAAGAGAGAGTGGATATGCTATTGTGTGTTCTGTTTGCCAGGGGAAGTCGTTTTTGCACATGTGCTGTAGCATCTTTTTGCTTTTTGACTTTTTAAATCCCTTCCACTATGTTTTTCAGTGTTTTATGAGTGATGGTCACTTGTTGGTTTGATAGGTGTCTTGTGTCCAAATTTGGTGTCAATTTGTCCAGAGGTTTTTGAGTTATGTTAATCCCACAAACAAACATTATATTTTTTATTTATATAGACTGGCCATCCCTTGCCATGTGTTGCTGTGGCCCACATGGGGGTTCTGTGTGGGAGGTTTGGCCCAATTCTATCGGTGGGGTTCAGAATGCTCTGTGATTGTAGGTGAACTATAAATCCCAGCAACTACAACTCCCAAATGTCAAGATTCCATTTTCCCCAAACTCTACCAGTGTTCACATTTGGGCATATTGAGTATTCGTGTAGAGTTTGGTTCAGTTCTGTCATTGTTTGAGTCCATAGTGATCTCTGGATGTAGGTGAACTACAACTCCAAAACCAAAGGACATTGCCCACTAAACCCTTCCAGTATTTTCTGTTGGTCGTGGGAGAATTGTGTGCCAAGTTTGGTTCAATTCCATTGTTGGTAGGGTTCAGAATGCTCTTTGATTGTAGGTGAACTATAAATCCCAGCAACTACAACTCCCAAATGACAAAATCAATATTTTGAGTGAAGGACATACATTGGGTTGTTAGGTGTCTTGTGTCCAAATTTGGTGTCAATTCATCCAGTGGTTTTTGAGTTATGTTAATCCCACAAACAAAATTATATTTTTGTATTTATATAGATTATTATATTGATAGCTCATTGTATGTTCATAGAGCTCAAGGTACTGTATGAAAATATCAATTTAAAACAGTAAATAATAATAAATTTAAAAGACTAAAATATATATTAACTCATCTATCAGTTGAAAACTAGATGGCAAACTTGCAAATTATCATAGAATCATAGAGAGAGAAGATGGTGATGGCTCAGTGCTGTTATCGTGTGAGTTGTAGTTTGGTGAGGTATCAGCACTATTGGGCAGAGAAAGTTAAAGAACTTGTAACATGCAGCTCCCAGGATACCATAGCACTGAGCCATGACAGTAAGAAGAGTTGGAAGAGACCTTGTGGGCCATCCAGTCCAACCACATTCTGCCAAGAAGCAGGAAAATCACATTCAAAGCATTCCCAACAGACGGCCATCCAGCCTCTGCTTAAAAGCCTTCAAAGAAGGAGCCTCCACCATACTCCAGGGCAGAGAGCTTCACTGCTGAACAGCTCTCTCTTTTCAGTGAGGAAGTTCTTCCTCATGTTTAGATAGCATCTCTTTTTCTTTAGTTTGAAGCCATTGTGCAACTGAGTCCTAGTCTCCAGGGCAGCAGAAAACAAACTTGTTCCCTCCTCCCTATGACTTCCTCTCACCTCTTTATCCATGGCCCTCATCATGTCTCCTCTCAGCCTTCTCTTCTGCAGGCTAAACATGCCTAATTCTTTAAGGCACTCCTCATAGGGCTTGTTCTCCAGACCTTTGATCATTTTAGCCACCCACCTCTGGACACATTCCAGCTTGTCAACAGCTCCCTTCAATTGTGGTGCCCAGAATTGGACACAGGTGTGATCTGACCAAGGCAGAATAGAGCATGGGTAGCATTACTTCCTTGGATCTAGACACTACACGCCTATTTATGCAGGCCTTCAAGTTGAAACCCACAAAAGTGGAGGGTCTCCTGTAACAATTGCCAAACTATATGAACAAACTGGAGTGTTTTGTTGTGCATTTCCACATGAAATCCTTGCAGCATTTTCCAACTCCGTGGACAAAATCAATTTGGCTTGATGAAAATCCATGTTTTGACATCACATGGAAATCTTGGTTACAATTTAACCTTCACTTGGATGAAATTCCACAACTGGGATTGTGAGAAGACCCTTTTCCCTATCCTCTCAAAATCTTTTAAGCCTATCTGCAGGACACAGGTTATGATCTCCAGGAGTCCTGAGAGAGCCCATTGAAATCCACTGGATGACTTTGGGTGAGTCATATACTCTCAGATTTGGAGAGCCCTGTGATATGGCCAGCACAAGTCAGAAATGTCCTAAAGGCACACAACAACAATGACAACAAGAAATCCAGTTTCAGATGGAAGGAATATTCACAAATATTTAAACAATATATGAAAAGGGAGGCCCCTATGTATTGGAAAACCCCAATGAGGAGTATCCCATTTGACAATCATCTTTGTAGTTCAGAATTGATTCTGTGTGAAAAATTCAGTGTGGTGTCCATATGCAGAAAGTGAACTCTTCTTATTTCAAACAGGAATGTTCTCAGTGAATGAAAGGTGGGTTTCTAACTTTTTTCCATGAAAAGGTTAACCAATGATCAAATCTTAATCCTTGCATGCTTCCCAGAAACTGACATATAACTTATTTTCCCAAGTTCTACATCACAGAGTTGCATTTTTTTTTAGAAATATGGAGCCAATTTGAAATCTCTGCAATCACAAACTCTTACCAAATGAAAGAGTAGGGCATAGAGTTGCAAAGGATTGCCACTAGATGCCTTTCCCAGTGCACAAATAGACCCTAAGACTCAGGCATTCACAAGATGGTGACGCTGCAATATAAGGCATTTCATCTTCTGTAGTTCAGCAAGACTGAATCTTTAATTGTGGTGGAGTATGCATTTCAACAGCATTTTGGCATTGATATGTCAATGCCAAAGACATATCAGTCCTGACAATTTGAGGGAGCAGGTCCAACATACCTGTCCAAATGCATCTCCCTCCCAACTAGAGCTTTGATATCTATTGAGGAAGCCCTGCTCTCAAATCCACCCCCTTCACAGGCATGACTGGAGGGGACGGGAGACAGGGCCTTCTCAGTGGTGGCACCTCAGCTGTGGAACTCCCTCCCCAGTGACAGTAGATTGGCCCCATCCCTCCTGGTTTTCAGGAAAAAGTTAAAAACTTGGCTTTATGCACAAGCATTCAGAGAATAGGGCAATGGAATTTGGTCTTAACCTTGCAGTCCGAATAATGTCCGTGGGAAAACTTAAAACTTGAAAATTATGATCTGGCATTCTATTATGTTTTTAATCTGTTTTAATTTGTTTGTTGGAGCTCAGCCTGTGATTGTGTTTCAGGATCGGGGTGCTTTGGATATGGGAAGTGATGCCAATGAATTTCAAGATGGCAATGGCTTGGTCAATGATACTGATGCAGAGAAGGATTGTGCAAAGTGTAGATTCCCATGAGAATGTCCCTGAAGGGTTTGGGGATGATAGGGTACTCCCTGAATTGCTACCAGAGGGTACCCAATATTTGGGGTTTGAAAACAACTGGGCACCTGGCCCAGCTGCGAGACTTAATGAGCAAATAGATAGGCGAGAGGAAATTAGTGAAAACAGACAAGCCGAACAGTGCCTTAGGCGTTCTGCCAGGCTCCAACAGAAAAGGATAACGGGATCTCAAGTAAAATGAAACCAATTCCTGAGTACGTGGAATAGATTAACGAGGGGATAAAAGTTCCAAGTATGGGAAATATAGTCAGATAAAGCATCGTTGGAATCAAGTGTAGTTCTCGTCCTTTGTTTCATGGAAGCTTTGCTTCGAAGATTCTTGTCTAAGTATTTCTTTTTCATGATTTGGACTCTTGGAATGTATGAATGCCTACTCATGCCTTGGATTAATGTTTCCTGTTTTTCTTGCATTATATTAGAGAAGTGTGGACTTTGTTTTTATGGACTTTGCTGAACTTTACCTTGGACTATTTTTGCTCCTGCTTATCTTCTTACCTAATTGGATTTACCTATTTCTTTAAAGTGCTTTTTATTTGCTGCTTTTTAATTATCTTCAATAAAAGGATTGTTTTCCAATCAATAGTGTGATGTTTACAGTCAGAGGGCTTTTCCTGTCCTGGAGTGCAACACTTTTTCTATATGTTTTTACTGTTTATATGCTTTAATTGCTTTACTATGTAATATGATATGCTTATGTTATTTGTACGATGCGACATTGAATTGTGTAAAGCTGCTCTGATTCCCCTTCGGGGTGAGAAGGGCAGGGTATAAATAAAGTAAATAAATAAAATAAATAAGATACTTTTGTATATTGCAGTTTCAGTAGGCATCTCATCAAGTCACAAAAGGGGGGAAATAATAATTTGAGGTTTTGAAAATGCTATTTGAAAACTAGAACTAATGAATGACTCACTCTGTGCTCACGCTCTGCCAAATGAAAAGCCACCCTTGTATCCACTTGTAGGTCTGATCCCGTCAGCCAGTACAAGTGTTTTGTTTTGGTTCTTGCCGACTCTTGAGCTCCATCCCATTCTCCCCACAATCTATTCCATAACAGTATTATTCAGGTAAGAGAGAAATACTGACAGCAAAGGATTTGAGGGGATACTTCCAGGCATACAGATGGAGACAGAGTGCAAGAGAGGAGAGACAAGAGCTGGCTCTCTTTTGCCTATTTGCTTGTAGAAGTTTAATAACACTTTAACTGTCTCACTAAACTATAAATCTCTGACATCTGTATGTGGATGATGTTCAATTCTATCACTCCTTTCCACCTGTCATTAAGGAGGCTGTGCAGGTCCTGAACCGGTGCTTGGCTACTGTGTCAGTCTGGATGAGGGTGAACAAATTGAAATTGAATCCAGACAAGACAGAGGTCCTCCTGGTCAGTCGAAAGGCCGAACAGGGCATAGGGTTACAGCCTATGTTAGACGGGGTTACACTCCTCCTGAAGATACAGATTCACAGCTTGGGAGTGAACCTAGACTCATTGTTGAGCCTGGAACCCCAGGTATCAGCGGTGGATAGGGGAGCTTTTGCACAATTAAAACTTGTGCGCCAGCTGCGCCCATACCTTGGGGAGTCTGACTTGACCAAGGTGGTCCATGCTCTTGTTACATCCCGAATAGACTACTATTTATTATTTATTTACAGCTTTTATATTCTGCCCTTCTCACCCCGCAGGGGACTCAGGGCGGATTACAGTATACACATATATGGCAAACATTCAATGCCAATTTTTGACATACAAACATATACAGACATACACAGAGGATATTTAACTTTTTCTGGCTGCCAGGGGACCTGTTGCTGTCATCATTCATCTGCGACGCTGATGAAGCACTTCCACATTCCCCGCATGCTTCCCCGCTGGAATGCTTTGCTGGAGTCTTCTTTATGGCCTCATAAATCAGTTAATTTAGCCCCCCCCCCCCCACACTTTAAGGTGGTACCTAATTTTCCTATTTGACAGATGCAACTGTCTTTCAGGTTGCAAAGGTCGACAACAGGCTACACACAATTGGTTGAAAACCCACTCCAACCCGGGCTGGCTTCGAACTCATGACCTTTTAGTCAGAGTGATCTTAATGCAGCTGACACTCAGCCAGCTGTGCCGCAATCTACTACAATGCACTTTATATGGGGCCGCCTTTGAAGACTGCCTGGAAGCTTCAACTAGTCCAACGATCGGCAACCAGGCTGATCACAGGAGTGACATATAGGGAGCACACAACCCCTCTGTTACGCCAGCTCCACTGGCTGTTGATCTGCTTCCGAGCACAATTCAAAGTGCTGGTTATAAACTTTAAAGCGCTAAACGGTTCTAGTCCAGACTACCTGTCTGAAAGTATCTCCTTCTATGAACCATTACAAAGTTTAAGGTCATCTGGAGAGGCCTTGGCCCCTGTCTGTGCAATTCTCTCCTCAGGGACATCAGATTGGCCACCTCCCTCCTGTCCTTTCGAAGGAAACTAAAGACTTGGTTGTGGAACCTTGCGTTTGACCATTGAATAGCAGCAAGTGAGAAGAAGACATAAACAACACGAAGCAACAATGAATTGACCCGGACTTGGATTTTAATTTGCATGTTTTTACCACTGTGTTGTATCTCAGGCTAAGATTCACCTTGCTACCTTTAACAAACCAGCCACAGTTGTGAGGTATAAAGTTTATTGTGAGGTATTTAAACAAAGCAGTTCATAAGCAGTGATAAGATCAGAAGTACAAGGTAAAAATCCAATATAATCCCCTTCTGCCAAGGCAGGAGACTTGAAGCATAAAATCAGAGTAAAGTCCAGGAAATAGCATGAAGTACATGAGCAGCCTTTCCCAAGGCCCCAGAGCCGAAGGAAGCCTTTAAGCAACGTTGGAACTGACACTGAACAAGCTCCAAGGCAGAGTACTTATACGTTAAACATCAAAACATTGAACATCAAACAAGCAGTAAACAAGCAGCTAACAAGCAGTTTTCCCACCAACGGATGATCTCAACATTTGGCTGAAATCCGTGAGCTCCGTCTCAACACCTGGCCAGCTTGACCCTGATTCCCACCGACTGCCTTATCAGCTGCATTCCATTCTTGTGAGAACAGCGGCTTGTCTCTAGCTACAGGCTGTGACTGAGAAAACTGAAAGCCAACATCTGCACTCTCATTGCCAGCATGCTGTTCTGCACTCTCATTCCCATCATGCTGTTGCTGTTGAACCACAATACACTGTTTATATAATGTCTTGTTTTTAATGAATTTGTTGAATGTTTCTACGGTTGTGATGGCACCGAATGGTGCTTATTGTGAGGCCGCCCTGAGACCGAATGGGTGAGAAGGGCGGGGTACAAATGCAGGAAATCAATTAATTGGTTTTTGTATTATTCATGCATTGAGAAATGAATGGGGTGGATTTTGTGAATTCTTCCAAATCCATAATACTGTAACTTACTTACTTAGGCGATCCCTTGTTGGCCAAGTAGGATAGTCTTCCACGATCAGAATTCTTGGGTGTCCGTAGATGACTATGGAGCCCTATTCTTGACCTGCATCTTCTCCCACAGTGAGGACATTGGTTTCCAGGTGGAAGACGGTCCCAGTCGGGGTTGGCTTGACACGCCTTCCTCTTGGCACGTTTCTCTCTTTCAACCTCCATTCGGGCCTCTTCAAATTCTGCAGCACTGCTGGTCACAGCTGACCTCCAGCTGGAGCGCTCAAGGCTTCCCAGTTCTCACTGTCTCTGCCAGAGTTTTTAAGGTTGGCTTTGAGCCCATCTTTCAATCTCTTTTCCTGTCCACCAACATTACATTTTCCATTCTTGAGTTCGGAATAGAGCAACTGATTTGAGAGACGGTGGTCGGGCATCCGGACAACGTGGCCGGTCCAGCGGAGTTGATGGTGGAGGACCATCGATTCAATGCTGGTGGTCCTTGCTTCTTGCAGCACGCTGACGTTTGTCCGCTTGTCTTCCCAAGAGATTTGCAGGATTTTCCGGAGGCAGCGCTGATGGAATAGTTCTAGGAGTTACATGTGATGTCTGTAGACAGTCCACATCTTGCAGGTGTATAGCAGAGTTGAGAGGACAGTAGCTTTATAAACAAGCACCTTGGTATCCCTACGGATGTGCAATACTACGCAATAATACTGTAAATCCAGTGGAGAATCAAGACAGAAATGGATCTTGTTAACCACTCTAATTCAACATTATCCAGAACTGAAATAACCGTATTCACTCTGAGACTTAATTCCAAAAGGATAGGATTGAAAGTAGGTTACATTTCTCTACGTTCACTCCAACTTGTCTCAAAAACTTTATGGTGTTCAGCTTTTGGGCACTATTGCACCCTTTGCCCCACATTATTAATTATAGACATATCATTTATTTATACAAGTTTGTTTGGATCAAAAAATGTTGCAATATTTGATTACTGCAGCATAGAATCATATACTAATTGAAAGTCCACCTACAAAAAAAAAATTAACTCCCATGAGACTTATTGCAATTCAGTCCAATTTTGTGTGTGAAAAATTCACAATTTGCATATGTACACCTGCAAAACCCTTTGCCTGAGAGTGTTTGCAAGATCTCTGCCTAAACTAGTTGCATCCTAACATTAAGTCTCAAATATAGTTTTATTACGGCATGGTTGATTTGATTTAAATCACATTGGCAAAAACTATGATTGAAATTACTTTTCTCAAAGACGCTTTTAATGATTTCAATGACAATTTCAATCACTATAGAGGGAGATTCCATTTAATTGGGTTTTTAAAACTATATGTGCCCCACTGTCTAATATAATCTTACTACATATTCAGAGATATAAGTCCTTCATGCTGGGATAAAGGCAGGATGGCAGATAAATACCTAGATACATATATACATAAGCAGATAGATGAATCAAAGTGATATAATAGTTTGAGTGTTGGACAAGGACTAGAGGAAATCCCCACTCAACCACTTGTGAATGTTATGCAAATCTCACTATCTCGGCCCAAGAGGAAGTGAACCGAAGATATCTTCTGGTTTAACCTTGCAGAGAAAACTTAACATGGGAGGTAGCATGGTGTAGTGGGGTGAACTTCGGACTGAAGGTGCATCTACATCAGTAGTTCCCAATCTTATTTTGACCAGAGACCACTTTGACCAGGGACCACTCTCCAACATTAGTACCAAAAGGGTTACGAATCAGTTTTTGATCAACTTTAGATTTGGTTTGGTTATTTGGGGTGCTGATTGAGAAAACTGACTGGATAGACCACATCAGCTATAGTTCCTGATACAGAATATGTGCCATTCAGTAGTCATAGAATCATAGAGTTGGAAGAGACCTCATGGGCCAGCCAGTCCAACCCCCTGGCAAGAAGCAGGAAAATCGCAATCAAAGCACCCCAGACAGATGACCATCCAGCCTCTTCTTAAAAGCCTCCAAAGAAGGAGCCTCCACCACACTCCAGGGCAGAGAGTTCCACTGCTGAACAGCTCTCAGTCAGGAAGTTCTTCCTAATGTTCAGGTGGAATCTCCTTTCTTGTAATTTGAAGACATTATTCCGCATTCTGGTCTCCAGGGCAGCAGAAAAGAAGCCTGCTTCTTCCTCCCCATGACTTCCCTTCCCATCTTGATCTATGGTCCTCATCATGTCTCCTCTCAGCCTTCTCTTCTGAAGGCTAAACATGCCCAGCCTTTGAAGCCGCTCCTCATAGGGCTTGATCATTTTAGTTGCCCTCCTCTGGACACATTCCAGCTTGTTAACATCTCCCTTCAATTGTGGTGCCCAGAATTGGACCACAGTGTGATTCCAGTTGTGGTCTGACCAAGGCAGAAGAGAGGGGGAGCATGACTTCCCTGGATCTAGACAATAGTCTCCTATTGATGCAGGCCAAAATCCATTTTTTTTACAGCCGCATGACATTGTTGGCTCCTGTTTAACCTGTTGTTCACAAGGACTCCAAGATCTTTTTCACACGTACTGTTCTCAAGCCAGGTGTCCGTCATTTTGTATCTTCTGCCTAAGTGGAGTATCTTGCATTTGTCCCTGTTGAACTTCATTTTGTTAGTTTTGGCCAGTCACCATCTGGTTGCCCACCGAACCATATTTAATAAGACTCGGCACTATAAGAGGGTTTTGCAAGACCAGCCGCTCTCATTGCAACAGTGTATTAACAGTGAGACTGCAGACTATATTTGAGTTCTTGCGGATCACTAGTGGTCCACGGACCACAGGTTGGGAACCACTGTTCTACATACCGTAATTAGAGCAATGTACTGTCGAAGGCAAAACATCAGGAGAGAATGCTTCTGGAACATGGCCATACATCCTGGAAAATTCACAGCAATCCAATAATTTGTGCAGTTTGACATAATTTTAAATGCAATGGCTCAATGCTTTGAAATCATGGTGTTGTAGTTTGGTGAGGAATCAGCACTATTTGGCAGAGAAAGCTAAAGGTTTTGTTAAACTTCAACTGGTGTTGCCATAGAGCTGTGAGAGCTGTTCAGCAGTGGAACTCTCTGCCCCGGAGTGTGGTGGAGGCTCCTTCTTTGGAAGCTTTTAAACAGAGGCTGGATGGCCATCTGTCAGGGGTGCTTTGAATTGAATATTCCTGCTTCTTAGCAGCATGGGGTTGGACTGGATGGCCCACGAGGTCTCTTCCAACTCTAGGATTCTATGATTCTATAGCATTGAGCCATGGCTGTTAAAATGATGTCAAACTGCCTTAATTCCATAGTATATGTGCCTTTAATGTACGAAGGCTTATGCGACCAACTATGTCTTTGAATTCTATATGCTATTCATGTTCATCACCTGCAGCATAGCTCCCATCTCCATGAACTGCTGTCAATGCAGTCATTAGAAATACTTAGGCCCATTCATCTATCTATAAAGGATCTTTTTTCTATAAATGAATTTGGAAATGTAATTTATTTTTTAAAAATAAATGAAATAGACCATTTAAAAAAGTTCTATCAACTCAGTTACACTGGCTGTCAGGGAACACTAAGCTCAAGATGTGTTTGAATGTGAAGATGAGGGGGTTGAGGGGAAGGGTGACATCACGACGGTGAATGAAGTCCCAGGTGGTTTCCTGGAGGGCCGGAGGGCCAATATCCTCCTGGACAATGCACAAGACAGCCATTGCGCTCTCTCGTCATAATGATGGACACATTTCACACAGCTTCTGGGAATGCCTTTGTTCCACTTCTTCACTCTTCTTCACTCTTGGGAAACTTCTTGCACAGTACATATTTATTTATTTTGAGCATATTTACCCCACCCTTCTCAACCCCTAGGGCAGTGATGGGCAACCTTTTGAGCTTGGTGTGTCAAAATTTGCCAAAAACCTGAGCATAACTTGGGTGGAGTGTCACTTTGAGGAAAAAACCCCATAATTTTGCAATAATTATAGTTTAAATAAGAAAAATGTATAATCCATGTTGAGTTATGGAGTGAACAATGCTCAAACATGCAGATGTTAAATTTGTAGAGCCTTTTACAAATTTAAGGATGGAATTATATTGGCTCTTGTTGTTCATTCGTTCAGTTGTCTCCGACTCTTCGTGACCTCAAGGACCATCCCACGCCAGAGCTCCCTGTCGGCCGTCACCACCCCCAGCTCCTTCAAGGTCAGTCCAGTCACTTCAAGGATGCCATCCATCCATCTTGCCCTTGGTCAGCCCCTCTTCCTTTTGCCTTCCACTTTCCCCAGCATCATTCCCTTCTCTAGGCTTTGCTGTCTCCTCATGATGTGGCCAAAGGACTTCAACTTTGTCTCTAGTATCCTTCCCTCCAGTGAGCAGTCGGGCTTTATTTCCTGGAGGATGGACTGGTTGGATCTTCTCGCAGTCCAAGGCACTCTCAGCACTTTCCTCCAACACCACAGTTCAAAAGCATCTCTCTTCCTTCGCTCAGCCTTCCCTAAGGTCCAGCTCTCACATCCGTAGGTTACTACAGGGAATACTATGGCTTTGACTAGGTGGATCTTTGTTGCTAGTGTGATGTCTTTACTCTTTACTATTTTATTGAGACTGGACATTGCTTTCCTCCCAAGAAGGAAGCGTCTTCTGATTTCCTGGCCACAGTCTGCATCTGCAGTAATCTTTGCACCTAGAAATACAAAGTCTGTCACGGCCTCCACATTTTCTCCCTCTATTTTCCAGTTGTCAGTCATTCTTGTTGCCATAATCTTGGTTTTTTTGACGTTTAGCTGAACCCAGTTTTTGCACTTTCTTCTTTCACCTTGATTAGAAGGCTCCTCAGCTCCTCCTCGCTTTCGGCCATCAGAGTGGTGTCATCTGCATATCTGAGGTTGTTAATGTTTCTTCCAGCTATTTTCACCCCTTATAAGGTGAATTGGCTCTTATAAGGTGTATTTCTCTGTATGTGGCCACATGTGTCTGCATGTCATCAAAAATAGCCATGCATGTCACACAGGTGGCTTCCAATTGGCAATAATTCAATGCTGCATCATAAAATACAAAATAGCAAATATAACAATTAAAAACATGAACATTAATAAATAAGATTAAACAGTATACTTACAGTCCATTTAGCTATTGCCAGACTGGTGGCTATTTATCTAGCCATATACTAATGATTACTCCGCTTTACTTATCCAAATCCACTTCCAAGCCATAGTCAAACATTATCAATTGTCCTTTAACCTAATTGCCTGAAGGCCCGGTCCCGCAACCATGTTTTACCTTCTTTCTAAAGGTGAGGAGGGATGATGATGACCTAATTTCCCCAGGAAGTGAATTCCACAGGTGGGGAGCTACCACCGAGAAGGCCCTGACCCTCATCCCCGCCAAACGTGTTTGAGACAAAGGCAGAAGATCTTAAGCTCCTCTCCTCCATACATCTTCACGCTTTAATGGTCTGACAAGGAGAGCTATGCCAAATACTCAAGGGAGGGGAACAGATGCAGAATAACCAGTAAGAAACAGATGGACCATTGGAGCAAAACACAACTACTGCTGACACAACTTCCCCCGTTCCTCTCAACCTTGAGATGCCACAAGTAGGGCCGAATCTTAGGGATAAGAAGCAATTAAATATTTTGATATAGATCACCCTGGACTGTATTTATCCTACATAAGTTTCAAAACCCTATATATTATGAATGGTCACAATTGGACTGTAAACAACAACCAGTTGCTTGTAGAGTCTTAGGTGATCGCTCATAGCTTGAGGATGATTGTCTTCCAGATGTGGTGTCTTGGCAGTAGGTCTGTAGATGGCTGTGGAGCCCTATCTGATCCGCATGTTCTCCTGCAGTGGGGACATCTGTTTCCAGGTGGAAGGTGGTCCCGGTCAGGGTTGGCATGATGTTCCGTCTTGCTCTTGACATGTTTCTCCCTTTTGCCCTCCATTCATGTCTCTTTGAATTCTGGTCACTGCTGGTCACAGCTGACATCCAGTTCGAGCACTCAAAGGCCATGGCTTTCCAGTTCTCGGTGTCAATGCCACAGTTGTTAAGGTTGGCTTTCAGCCCATCTTTAAATCTCTTTTCTTGTCCACCAACATTGTGTTTCCCATTCTTGAGTTCAGAGTAACTGCTTTGAAAGACAGTGATCGGGCAATCAGACAACGTGGTCAGTCCAGCGGAGTTGATGGCGGAGGACCATTGCTTCAGTGCTGGTGGTCTTCGCTTCTTCCAGCACGCTGACGTTTGTCTGCTTGTCTTCCCAAAAGACTTGCAGGATTTTCCGGAGGCAGCGCTGATGGAATCGTTCCAGGAGTTGCATGCGACGTCTATAGACAGTCCACGTCTCGCAGGTGAATAGTTGGGTTGGGAGGACAATAGCTTTATAAACAAGCACCTTGGTATTCCTATGGATGTCCCGGTCTTCAAACACTCTCTGTTTGTAGAAGTCAAGCGGGATTAACTGTGATACCAAATTAGCAATGGTGAGGATTAACATGGAGAAATCACTGTTCCTTTTTTGACTTGAGAGAACATTTCTCTAGAAATCTCTAGATCCCCCAGCACAAATTCCAGAGGAGATTGACCACAGATTAACATTGGATGACCTAGAGCACAGATTCCCAATTTTTTGTCCTTCAGCTGTTTTGAATTTCAATTCCTAGAAGCCACAGCCAGTTTGGCCAACAGATTCTGGGAGCTGAAGTCCAAAAACATACGGAAAACAAAAGTGTGGGAAGTATCAAGAGATTCCTAGAAAGAACATTTTAATCCAATCTGTGAATGATCAAATCCTGCAAATGTGGAGAGCTGACTGTACCTTTATGTGCATTATGGTTGGTCAATAAAGGTATTGGATTGTTGTAGGTTTTTTCGGGTTATATGGCCATGTTCTAGAGGCATTTTCTCCTGACATTTCACCTGCATCTGTGGCAAGCATCCTCAGAGGTAGTGAGGTCTGTTGGAACTAGGAAAAAGGGTTTATATATCTGTGGAAAGACCAGGGTGGGACAAAGGACTCTTGTCTGTTGGAGCTAGGTGTGAATGTTTCAACTGATCATAGAATCATAGAATCATAGAATCATAGAATCAAATAGTTGGAAGAGACCTCATGGGCCATCCAGTCCAACCCCCTGCCAAGAAGCAGGAATATTGCATTCAAATCACCCCTGACAGATGGCCATCCAGCCTCTGTTTAAAAGCTTCCAAAGAAGGAGCCTCCACCACACTCCGGGGCAGAGAGTTCCACTGCTGAACGGCTTTCACAGTCAGGAAGTTTTTCCTCATATTCAGATGGAATCTCCTCTCTTGTAGTTTGAATCCGTTGTTCCGCGTCCTAGTCTCCAGTGAAGCAGAAAACAAGCTTGCTCCCTCCTCCCTGTGGCTTCCTCTCACATATTTATACATGGCTATCATATCCCCTCTCAGCCTTCTCTTCTTCAGGCTAAACATGCCCAGCTCTTTAAGCCACTCCTCATAGGGCTTGTTCTCCAGACACCTTGATTAGCATTTGATCGCCTGGCAGAGCCTGGAGCAATCTTTTGTTGAAAGGTGACTAGATTGTATTCTTTTGTGGCTCTTGAATATTGTTTTGATTATGTATGGCCAGCATGGCTACCTCTGAATATATTTCTTTATGCAATGTAATCCCTATATTTTTATGTGAGATATTTATGATTTATGTTTTAATTGATTTTGCTAAGATATTATATTATATGTTAATGTTTTTAAATGTTTTATGCTGTTGTTGGCATTAAATTATCTGAGTCGCCTGCAGGCTGAGAGGGGCGGTATATAAATATAGTAAATAAATAAACAAACAAACAAACAAAATCTAGTTGGAAAATGTCTGCATTGTGACTAGAAAGAAATACCAAACAAATATTGGGTGGAAGCCTAGTTTCAGCTGAAATGGATAAGGGAAATAGGCTCCTGCTAGGATCAATCAGAGTTAAAAAGCTATAGCACTCAGGGAAGAGAAGACAGACAATAAGATCCATTAGTATCCAAGCATTCAGTCACAGCTACTCTCAGAAGAAAAGAAAGAAATAGTATAATTTTACCATTTCTCTCAAACGCACACAGACATATACACCTGCCTCTCCAAGTAAGCCACTCTTCCAGGAAATGATGCAAACATAACTGAAGTTATTTTGTGAAATCCTCCCCAAGATCTCCAAAGAAAGACTGTCATCTTGCTTCCTCTTAAACTCAGATTGCAAAGGATTTTCGTTGCATGGATTGAAATGTGGTGTGGGTGGAAGATCGGGCAGGAAGATGAAGAAAGGTGGCAGCATGTTGCAAATGCCAAAGGTGCCTTGGGATGCAACGAAAGGGGACGGTTCTGGGATTGACAGTTCGAAAAGATTTCAGGGACCATTCTTTTGCTTCAGGGGAATGTGACCAATGGGAGCAGTTATAAGCCAAAATGGGGTGTTTCTCCCCTTGGAAGTCTCTCTTTAGACATATGGACCACACAGGCATGGCAAGAGTGGTGTTAACAGTAATGATGAATGATTTTGAGGAGATCCCTCATCTCATAAGAATCATAGAATCAAAGAGTTGGAAGAGACCTCATGGGCCATCCAGTCCAACCCCATTCTGCCAAGAAGCAGGAATATTGCATTCAAATCACCCCTGACAGATGGCCATCCAGCTTCTGCTTAAAAGCTTCCAAAGAAGCAGCCTCCACCACACTCCAGGGCAGAGAGTTCCACTGCTGAACGGCTCTCACAGTCAGGAAGTTCTTCCTCATGTTCAGATGGAATCTCCTTTCTTGTAGTTTGAATCCACAATTGAAGAGCGATATTGACAAGCTGGAATGTGTCCAGAGAAGGGCGACTAATATGATCAAGGGTCTGGAGAACAAGCCCTATGAGGAGCGGCTTGAGGAGCTGGGCATGTTTAGCCTGAAGAAGAGAAGGCTGAGAGGAGACATGATAGCCATGTATAAATATGTGAGAGGAAGTCATCGGGTGGAGGTAGCAAACTTGTTTTCTGCTGCCCTGGAGACTAAGATGCGGAACAATGGCTTCAAACTACAAGAAAGGAAATTCCATCTGAACATGAGGTAGAACTTCCTGACTATGAGAGCCGTTCAGAAGTGGAACTCTCTGTCCCGGAGTGTGGCTGAGGCTCCTTCTTTGGAGGCTTTTAAACAGAGGCTGGATGGCCATTCTGTCGAGGGTGCTTTGAATGCAATTTTCCTGCTTCTTGGCAGGGGGCTGGACTGGATGGCCCACGAGGTCTCTTCCAACTCTTTGATTCTATGATTCTGAGTCTGATAGTCGTGTTTCCAGTGTTGGACTAGGAGTGTGGGAGACATTTGTTGGTATCCTTGCACAACCACTAAAACCCACTGGGTAAGTCTGTATAAGTCAAACTCTCTCTGTTTCAGAGGGAAGCCAGGGCACCGCTCCCAACCCAAACAAACCCCATGATAGAGTTGCCACAAGTCAGAAACAACCAGAAGGCACACAATGATACTTGCAGAAAAAAAGCAAAACCATGAGAGAAACTATCTCACAGACAAGTACTAACGTAAAAAACAACACATCCCTCCCCAAAAATGAGGCAATAAAGCAATAGAAAATTTATTGGGACTTGGCTTATTACAAGATTTGCTTATGAAGTAAATCCTTTCAATCCATTTTTTAAAACCCTCTTAATCTTTACAAGAGCTACTCAGCACTAACCCATCAGAGGAAGAAGTGCATCAGGAACAGAAAAGAAGAGAAGCAGCATTCAAAACAAGAGTGAAGAGGAGGGAGGGTTGGGTTTTTTGAGATTATGATTCAGAAGCAATTAAAACCCACTTGACACCAAATCCTTCTTGCCTGTTTTTTTTCAAAGGATGGAGATAGTATAAACAATACCCATTTATATTTCAAAAAAGAGATCCAAAATATTTGGGTCAACTTATCAATCGGTCGATATAGGTACAATGTATTGTCGAAGGCTTTCATGGCCGGAATCACTGGGTTGTTGTACGTTTTTTCAGGCTATATGGCCATGTTCTAGAGGCATTCTCTCCTGACGTTTCGCCTGCATCTGTGGCAAGCATCCTCAGAGGTAGTGAGGTCTGTTGGAACTAGGAAAATGGGTTTATATATCTGTGGAATGACCAGGGTGGGACAAAGGACTCTTGTCTGCTGGAGCTAGGTTTGAATGTTTCAACTGACCACCTTGATTAGCATTTGATGGCCTGGAAGTGCCTGGAGCTGACTTCTCTGGTTGATTTTGATAGAAGAAAATATATGTGAGGAAGATCCACCCAGAGGAAAAGTGTTCTTGCCATACATCAAGGGAACCACTGACTGCATAGGGAAGCTGATGAGGAAACACAACATACAAACTATCTATGGACCCACCAAGAAAATCCAACAAATGCTACGTTCAGCAAAGGACAAGAGGGATCCTCTCACTTCTGCAGGAGTCTACCGTGTACCATGCAGCTGTGGACAAGTCTACATAGGGACCACCAAACGCAGCGCCCAGACACGCATCAAGGAACATGAAAGGCACTGCAGACTAATTCAACCAGAGAAGTCAGCCATAGCAGAGCACCTGATGACCCCACCTGGACACAGCATTTTATTCGAGAACACAGAAATGCTGGACCACTCTCACAACCACCATGTCAGAATACACAGAGAAGCCATTGAAATCCACAAGCATGCGGACAATTTCAACAGAAAGGAGGAAACCATGAAGACAAAGAAAATCTGGCTACCAGTATTTAAAAAAAACTCTAAAATTAAAACAGCAAAACAGCAGAGGGAAAACAATCAGGGACATCTAATCATCTCTCAACTAAAGATTGCTCCAGGCACTGCCAGGCTATCAAATGCTAATCAAGGTGAGCAGTTGAAACATTCACACCTAGCTCCAACAGACAAGAGTCCTTTGTCCCACCCTGGTCATTCCACAGATATATAAACCCATTTTCCTAGTTTCAACAGACCTCACTACCTCTGAGGATGCTTGCCATAGATGCAGGCAAAACGTCAGGAGAGAATGCCTCTAGACCATGGCCATATAGCCCGAAAAAACCTACAACAACTGATATAGGTGCAGTACCTTCAGTCTTACAGAAAAGGAACCATTCATTTCTCTGAGCAGAGGGCAAAAGACAAGAGCTTAATCCTCCCAGGAAAACCTAACGGAAGCATTGGCCTCTTACTCTTTCTACTGCACTTCTGGACTTTTTGAATGCCTGGACAGGGAAATGGTAGTTGTGATGTCCAGGGACTGCTGGCACTTTTGCCTCTCCATGGAGCACTGATTCTTAACATGTGGGTCCCCAGATGTTTTGGCCTTCAACTCCCAGAAATCCTAAAAGCTGGTAAGTTGGTTACGATTTCTGGGAGTTGTAAGCCAAAACATCTGGGGACCCACAGGTTGAGAACTACTGCCATGGAGCAGCCCTTGACTTATCCATGGCTTAAATATATATATAAAAATAATAACTGTGGCTGCCAAATCTGGCCTCGACTAATGTACATATGTGTGTTGGTTTGTACCACAAAGGCTCCTGAATGGATTGATGGATCAGGACCAAATGTGGCACACATACCCTTCAAGAAGGGAAAATGGAATATTTGGTGGGCAGGAAAACAGATTTAAAGATGGGGTCAAAGCCAACCTTTAAAACTGTGGCATAGACTCTGAGAACTGGGAAGCCCTGGCCCTTGAGCGCTCCAGCTGGAGGTCAGCTGTGACCAGCAGTGCTGTAGAATTTGAAGAGGCACGAATGGAGGGCGAAAGAGAGAAACGTGCCAAGAGGAAGGTGTGTCAAGCCAACCACCTTCCATCTGGACACCAATGCCCTCTCTGCAGGAGTACATGCGGGTCAAAAACAGGGCTCCACAGTCACCTACGTACCCACCACCAGTACACATTGATCTTGGAAGACAATCCTACTCGGACAATGGGGGATTACCTAACTAAGTAAAGTAAGTACCCTTCATTACTGAACTTAAAATAATTGATGAGTTTGAACTAAAAAAAAAAACCCCACCCCTTTTAGTCCAAGAGCAGAAGGATAGAAAAGAAACAAAGAGAATTGGCTGTTGCTAGTTGAAGTTTCCCTATTTATGTGACTTGGAAATAACCGGAGTGAAGCAGATTGGGTATTGCTAAGTGACATGTATATGAGGGGAAGTGGTCTGGAACCCTATACAGTTCTGGCCCAGGATACCTGTC
Source organism: Anolis sagrei (assembly GCF_037176765.1). Taxonomy (NCBI): domain Eukaryota; kingdom Metazoa; phylum Chordata; class Lepidosauria; order Squamata; family Anolidae; genus Anolis; species Anolis sagrei. The sequence continues at coordinate 8,592,493 of NC_090024.1, read as the reverse complement.
TGAATGTATCTCCTTCTATGTCCCACCTAGGAGTTTAAGATCTTCTGGGGAGGCCCTGCTCTCAGCCCCACCTCTATCACAAATGCGCTTGGCGGGGACGAGGGACAGGGCCTTCTCGGTGGTGGCCCCTCACTTGTGGAATTCACTCCCCGGGGAAATTAGGTTGTCTTCATCCCTCCTCTCATTTAGAAAGAAGTTAAAAACGTGGATGTGGGACCAGGCCTTTGGGTAACTATACGAACTGTGACAATGACAATGACAGTGATGACAATTGCTGTGGTATTGGACTATGGAGATGTCCTTTCTAATGCTTGGATCCAACTTTTGGATTGATTTCAACACTGAGAGGAACTTTGTGGCAGCAAGAGTGGTACAACAGAGGAACAAATTGCATTGGAAAGTGGTAGACTGTCTATCTCTGAAGGTTAGAGTGTTAGGGATACTTTTGCTGTGAGTTTTCTGCATCAGAAGCGGTTAGTCTAGGTGGTCTTAAGAGTCTCTTCAAATTCTATAAGTCTATGATTCAATCACTTAAAAAAAAAGATTGCTTGGGTCCTCCGTACTTTGAGAAATGACCCAGGTGAAACTTTTCTGTCCTTCCTAATAGCCTGGCAACTGGGTCAGTGCATGGTTGATTTGATTTCAATACATACTTAGCAAGAACAAAAAGGGAAGGTCCTTGCAAGGTCTTACAGTTATAAAGGGAGAATTAGAACTGTCTGAAGTTCATTCGACTGAGATTAGATGCTCAGCCACATTAATATTGCTGAAATCAGACAAGCTGAAATGGAAAATAAAAAGCCACTCAAATGACTTGTTTAGCATTAAAATAGATGCATGTGGGCACATAATGCGGAGCTTCGGAATACATGGATGAAGGAGTACCTGGTGGAATAAATCACATTTCTGTGTCCTGCATCTCAAACCATCCTGAACTTAATGGAGAATGGAGAAAGAGATAGAAGTAGAGTGGCAGACTCCTGCGCTTTCCATGACGGAGTGTCTTCAGGTCATGCACATTTTTGAAAGGACAAGTCATAAATGAAAATTAGGGAGTCCATATGCCATACCTAATGTAGCACATACCTATTCCTTACTTGTAACAGCACAATGGAGGCCTAATACACCAACCATCCCTTTCCAACTTGAGAACATGAGAAGAAAGCTAGGTGGGGACACACATGTTCAATGGAGAACATCTCAAGTTCCAAAAAAAGACTGGAACATAGATAGATAGATAGATAGATAGATAGATAGATAGACAGACAGACAGACAGACAGACAGACAGACAGATGGTATGGACAGTTTCTATCGAACAACATTAAAACAATACATGGGCCATTCGCTCAATATCCTTTGCAAGGCAAAAAAAATCTCAAACTCCAGCATTATAGAAAAAGACATTTAGAATCATTTGGAGATCATAACCTTTTGACCTACAATACCCTATACGGTTCCAGCCCAGCATATCCATCCGAATGCATCTCCCTCTACGTCCCGCCTCAGAGTTTAAGATCTTCTGGGGAGGCCCTGCTCTCGGCCCTGCCTCTATCACAAGTGAGATTGGCAGGGACGAGGAGCAGGGCCTTCTCGGTGGTGGCCCCTCAGCTGTGGAACTCACTCCACGGGGAAATTAGGTCATTGACATCCCTCCTTTCCTTTAGAAGGAACTTAAAAACATGGATTTGGGACCAGGCATTTGGGTAATCTGGCAGACAGATAAAGGACAACGACGACTGATAGGAATTGACAATGTGGAACGAATTTATGACAGACATTGAGCATGAGATTGGTTTTATTGATTGTGATATATAATTGATTGTTTTAACTGTTATAACTGTTTTAATTGCTGTTTATATATGTTTATCTGTACTATTGTGTAGGCATTGAATTGTGCCTTTTGTAAGCCGCCCTGAGTCCCCCCTCGGTGGTTGAGAAGGGTGGGGTAGAAATACGTGAAATAAATAAATAAATAATAAAGCATGGTCTTTCAGAGAAGACACAAAAACCCGTTTGAGTAGAAGCTTCTCAAGTGGTATACAACCAGATGTAGTTATGCAAGGCAAATTGGCTTTCAATTGTTAGACTGGATACTGGGCATGGGCAATCCATGGTTCTAAAGTACTTACAAAACTAGGGGGCACTGGTGCTTTGCTTCTACAGTGTTGCTAAACTTTTGGTGGTGAAAATTTCAGAACTCTAACAAAACTTTCAAATTTTCATTATAAATGGCAGTTCTGTCATAAAACTATTATTTATTATTTATTTATTTGCAGCATTTATATTCCGCCCTTCTCACCCCGCAAGGGACTCAGGGTGGATTACAGTATACACATATATGGCAAACATTCAATGGCAATTTTTGACATACAACATATACAGACATACACAGAGGCTATTTAACTTTTTTCTGGCTGCCAGGGGAGCTGTCGCTTTCATCGTCCATCATTTCATCGTCCATCTGCAACACTGATGAAGTACTTCTGCATTCCCCGCATGCTTTTTTGCTGGAGTGCTTTGTTGGAGTCTTTTTTTTTAATGGCCTCATAAATTAGTTAATTTAGCCCCTCCACACTTTAAGGTGGTACCTAATTTTCCTACTTGACAGATGCAACTGTCTTTCGGGTTGCAAAGGTCGACAACAGGCTACACAATTGGTTGGAAACCCACTCCAACCTGGGCTGGCTTCGAACTCATGACCTTTTGGTCCGAGTGATCTTAATGCAGCTGACACTCAGCTGCGCCACAATCCCGCCAATAACGAAATAATAATGACATTTTCTGCATGCATCCAGAACTCAATGGATTGCCCCTTTCAGAATCCCCCAAAGAGTATGACCAACACAGCCAGCTATGATGCAAGTTCCATTTAAAGCAAAAAATCTCTAAACTTTTTCTGAATTCTGTATCTAGTGACATGACAGACTAACAGTCTGACTTGGACTAACTAAAGAATCTTCTTTCCCCCCCCCTAAAGGTAGTTTACAAACTCTCCCCTTTCTCCTTTTGCTCCCTTCATTCTTTGACACTTGTTATAGAACAGGTTCCTTCTCAGCCAGTTTCTTGCTGGGTCAGCTTTTATCTTAATCATCTGTTTCCTTGGAAAGATGCTGGGCCGTGACTGCTCCTCTGCACCTGGGCCTTTTTTCATAGGCATTTAAAAAGTGACTTTAAAATCCCTTTGTTCCTGTGTTGAAAATGGCTTTATAGCTGCAGATCTAGCCCATCCTTCGGGGGGAAAGAAGAACACGCAGCCAGAGTGCT